>NW_027133539.1:0-8815 GCF_026122565.2 Emydura macquarii macquarii
CAGACTCCTTTAACTTCCTGCCAAGAAAACTGTGGGAGACCATATGAAAAGTTTGCGAACGTCAAGATATATCATGCCCACCGCTCTCCCCCCATCCACACAGCCAGTCATCTCATCATAGGAGGCAATGCGGTTGGTCAGACATGACTTGCCCTTGGTGAACCCCTGCTGTCTGTTCCTGGTCACCTTCCTCTGCTCCAACTGCTTCCAAATGGATTCCTTGAAGACCTGCTCCATGATAGTTTCCAGAGCAGTCACCAAGTCTCTTCTGACATTCACAGACCCTTTCTCATGAGCCTGGAGCAGCATTTGCTGTTGTGGGGCAGGTTTGTAGCAGGCTGGTGTCAGGCTGTGCTGTGGAATTACTCAGTGGGGTCTAGGTGTGAGGTCCTAGGAGTGGAGTTTGTACTTGTCCTCTGTAGCACCTAACACACTTCTGGTTGTAAGAACCACACAATAACCCGTCCTATTCCCTGGTGTCCTGACACCAACCAGAACTGACTCTCTGCCCCTCTCAAGTGGTGGGAAATGGGGGTGACTTCATTTCCGGTTTCAAACCAGGCAGCGAGGGCCCTGAGGCTACGATACGCAGAAGCGGCCGCTCTTTCCGTTTGTGCATTTAACGGTTAAACCCCTCCTGCCAGTGAGAATTTACCCTGCAGCTCAGTGAGAAATGCCAGCCTGGCTGCATTTAGTTTTCATTTTAGCAACATGCAAAGGTGAGAAAATGTTTGAAAATACCGGGAATCTACAGATCGTGTGTTTTTAATGTCAGAGTGTATCTATGTGTTTGTTGGTCTGTAAACCCCTCCTTAGTACGTATCTATCTGTCTATCTCAATGCATTTGCAGCCATCTATTCATCTCCCTTTTTTTCTTTCTTTCTTTCCCACAGTCTTATCTATGCAACATTCCATGCACATTGTCTCTTTTCATGTATCAATATCTTCACTATATTTTCCATTGGTTCATCCATCCATGTTTCTTGTTCATCCACACTTCCCCCTCTGTTCGATCTCGCTCCATTTGTGATTTCCTGCACTGTATATTTAGCAACCTGTCCTTTTATCTCTGTTTCTTATATGCCTCATTACTTATTATGCTTCTTAATGTGTTTTATGCATCAGGTGCCCAGTCCCAGCTTCAGCTGGTGGAGTCCGGTGGCGGTGTTGGAAATGAAGGGGGGTCCATCCGGCTGTCCTGTAAAGGCTCCGGGTTTACCTTCAGTAGCTCTACAATGTACTGGTACCGGCAAAGCCCTGGGAAACAACCGGAGTTTGTCTCATATATTTACAGCACTGGGACTAACCAACATTATGCGGATTCGGTGAAAGGGCGAGTCACTATTTCCAGAGACAATTCCCGCAGTGAGCTGTACCTGCAGATGAACAGCCTGAGACTGGAGGACACCGCCCGGTATTACTGTGCAGTAGACACAGTGAGGGGAAACCAGTCTGGGCTGAGACACAAACCTCCCGTCCCGCCCCTGTGTTCCAGGCTAGCAGATGAAAGTCAGCTCCTTTCGGGGGAGGAGAGACCTGGTGCGCTCAGTGCAGGAAGGGCGGTGTGAGCGTCACAGAGAGATTCTTCACTCCTTGTGCCTCACATCAAATGTTTCCTTGGCAGCTCGCTCTCTTCTTTCCTGCAGCTGGTGGAGAAGGTCTGAGACACCCTCACGCTCCCCTGTACAAAATGTTTTCTAAAAGCTTTTTTTTTAAAGTAACATAATAGCCAGAAGCAATAAAAGTCTCCAAAAGCAATGAACATAATCAAAGGATTATCACGTGAGGCTAAGCAAAACCAAGCTGTGAGCAGGGTGTTGGCACGGTGCTGAATCACTCTGCGGTATCACAATGGAGACGCTGGGTGAGCCTGAGTGCTCAGGGGTTCTGGGAGCAGGGCTTCTAGCACTAGACTGCGGCAATTCACTGAAAAGGCCGAACTTGCACTTGGCATCAACGTGTGTCACCAAGGTTTGTCCAGACCCTGCGTGAGCAGCTCTGCTGGTGTGGAGACCAATGGTCACGGGCAGCCAATGGCCAGCTCGCCTGGTGTGGACAAGCGGAGGCGTGTAATGGGGAATCTGGGGCGAGCTGACCTGGGTCAACCGACCCTATGGAATGACGTGACATCGGGTGCCTGGAGATGAATAGTCCACTATAAGTGAATATCAGCCAATCCCTGCAGCCTCCTCCCTAATTATTAATTAATTGGAATATCCCCCCCCAAAAAAACCCAAAAAATTATGCAACCCTTCCCCTGCAAAACAATCACCAAAATGGATAAGGAATAAAGAATAAGAAATAACTACAAATAAGAAAACTCTTGGATAGCAACCAAATGAATTTCCAATACCCAGGAATCAGTTAACAAAAATTTTGCAACAACACTAACCAATAACAACTCTGCAGAATCCACCTGTGATCTGGAATGTGTGTTTAAATTCACTCACAATTATTTCTAGGGGTACTCTTTTTAGTTTAAAAGCCTCAGATACAAAACAAGCAACGTGTGAACCATTTTTTGCTATGAATAAATCCCTCTTAAAGCCATGGAAAATCAGTTGCTTGAAAGAATGAAGGAAAGCGCAATTTTCCTAGGTCCTAGCGTCTATCTCAGTGACTGGGTGCGAGGAGGAGGTGACAGATGAAGAACTGGTGGGGAACAGAGAAAGAGAGGGGCTGGGGATTTCTAAAGAGGCGCAAGGAGCTAGGTGTTTGACTCTTTTTATGATAGAATTGGGATATGAGTGCCTAACCCCCTTAGGCAGCTTTGGAAATCCCAACCAAGCTCAGAAGCACGAAAGGCAGGGAAAAGGGAGACACAGCAGAGTCAGGACAAAAGGGACTCATACTCGCACACCGTGTTGTGTCTGTTGCTCTTTATACAACATTAAGAACATGAGGAAAGCACACAGTGGGAGCTGAGTTCCCAGTCCCGGCGTTTAGTAACCAGATGAAGACACAGAGTGTCTGGCTCCTTCTACACACGGCTGCTGTGATAGACTGCGGGGCTTTTGCAGGAGAAGACAAGGCAGCATCTAGAGGTCCCCACACTCTTTATAACACCCAATCCCTGCACAATACAGAGAGCCAGCGATCGAATCTGTGTGTGTGTGTGTGTGTGTGTGCGGGATAGCCAGGACTTGTTACAGGTGTATGTGACCAGGTTTCCAACCCCAGGCTCATCTTTCAGTCGACTCTCCTGAGCCTTCACAGCTCTGCTGGCTCAGGAGTTGAACTGCAGATTTTTTTTAGCCCTTCCAAATGTCCTGCTGAAATGATTGCATGTTTCCTCGTTGCGCTGGCCCTCGCCCCGTGTGAGTATGTGTGTGTGTCTGTGTGTGACTATTTGTGTTTCTCGGTGCGGGGCTGTGACAAGGGGTGTCGCAGAGAGAGCCTTTGCTCGCTCGGCGATGCATTAAACGACTCTTTTGCAATCTCCCCCCTTGTTTCTAGGTGCGCTTTCCCAGCTGCAGTTGGTGGCCTCCGGCCCAGAGACGGGGAAGGTGTCAGAGCCCCTCTCACTCACCTGCGCCGTCTCTGGGTTCTCCATCACTACTCAGTATTACTACTGGCACTGGATCCGGCAGCCTCCTGGAAAAGGGCTGGAATCCATGGGATATATATATCCATATGACGGGGGTACAGGCTACAGCCCGTCTCTCCAAAGCCGAGTCACCATCTCTGCAGATAGATCCAAGAACCAGGTCTCCCTGCAGCTCAATTCCCTGACTGTTGCGGACACCGCCACGTACTACTGCGCCAGGAGAGACACAGTGACACAGAACAAGGGGGCATGGGACAAAAAGGGGTATGAGCCAGACGCTTCGCTTCCCAGAGAGAGGGCACGTGAATTTTCCCTTTCCTTCCGCCCTCTTGTTCTTCACTTGAGAGTGGCTCTTTGCCAGCGGTAACCATGAACCAGAGAGAAGCAGAGACAGAGGAAACATCTGTGCTCGTGCCTGGGAAGCAGAGAGAATCTGTTACAGCAGCCCTGCAGTTTGGAACCTGCCCACCCAAGCCTGAGACTGTGACCAACAGGCTCTGCTGAGCACCCAAGTTCTGTCCACTCGGGAGCTGAACTGCAGAGCTGAGGTTAGCTCTGTTCTGACAATGAGGAGCTATTTCCTGGCTGCACTGGCCTTGGTCCCATGAAAGGGTGTGTGTGTGTGTGTGAGTATTTGTGTGAGAGGTTGTGAGATTGTTTTTCCTTGTGGGAAAAAGTATTTGTGGGTATGTTTGTGTGTGTATAGGGCAGATAAATCAAGAGAGATGGGCATGATAGATAGATCGATAGATAGATAGACAGACAGACAAACAGACGGATAGATAGCTAGAGGGGGTATATGGGGATAGCTAGCTAGCTGGCTGTTTATTTGAGAGCGAGACAGAGCGAGGTGTATGGGATGTGTAGACAGACAGTAAAAAGATGCACAGACTCACACAGATGGAGGGAGACTGGAACAGAAAGAGAGGGAGGACCAGACGCCAGTTGAATTTCACAGCCGTGCATGACCTCAGCCACCTCCCGAAGTCTCCCAGTTGCGAGTCACAGTTGCACACGTCCCCTCCACAACGAAACACAGCCAGAGGCCGCTGCTGTCATGTATGGGGTGTTTATCTCCCCAGAAGATGCATCGGTGACTGTGGGGTCATTAGCTTCCTCCCCATTTCAGACCTGCCAGGGGCTTGGTGGCTGGTGCTTTTCGCTCTCTCTGGCTTGCCAGGTGAACATGGATGGGAAACCTGGGGAGATGACAGGGGGATGTTACCTTATTCCTGCCTCTGTTTCCAACTGTCCCCACCCAGGTGGGTCTTGTGGAGTCTGGCCCCAGGGTGGTGAAGGTCTCAGAGCCCCTCACACTGTCCTGTCCCGTCTTTGGGGAATCAATAGCGAGCAGCGATTACCTGTGGTACCGGATCCCAGCATCTCCAGAGGCAGGACTAGAGCACATGGGTGTTTTAACCCAGTCTGGGACTCCACTCCCCGCCTCGTCTCTCTCCGGGACAGCATTACCATGTACAGAGACACGTCCAAGAACCAGATCTCCTTGCAGCTGCTGTCCCTGACGGTTGCAGACACCGCCAGGTATTACTGCACCCGCAGAGACGCACAGTCACACAGAGACGGGGAGCCTGGGACAAAAAGCGAAAGGGTAAATTTCCGAGAGAGATTCAGGTCAATTAGAGACCGAGGGAGACACCAGCCGAGAGAGATGGATCCCTCCACGTTAAAGAAGTGACTGAAACTCGAACCTCGTTTGCAATCCCTCCACCACTGCGGATATTCTAATGGCACCAAACCTGAATGAGATTCTCTGTGTATGAAACACAGATTAGAAATACTGGGCCACATGGGGGATCCTGAGTCCTAGCTTGTATATGAGACTTTATTCACCTGTAAGGAGCAGTCTTCCAATCCTAGGGGAGACAGAATCATAGAAGATGAGAGTTGGAAGGGACCTCAGCGGATATCTAGTCCAACCCCCTGCTCAAAGCAGGACCAGCCCAGAGTAAATCATCCCAGCCAGGGCTTTGTGAAGCCAGGCTTTAGAAACCTCTAAGGATGGAGATTCCACCACCTCCCTAGGTAACCCATTCCAGTGCTTCACCACCCGCCTAGTGAATAAGCTTTTCCTAATATCCAACCTAGACCTCCCCCACTGCAACTTGGGACCATTGCTCCTAGTTCTGCCATCACTGAGAACAGCCTAGCTTCATCCTCCCAGGAACCCAACTTCAGATATTGAAAGGCCACTATCACATCCCCTCTCATTCTTCTCTTCTGCAGACTAAAGAACCAGAATTTCCTCAGTCTCTCCTCATAAGTCATGTGCTCCAGCCCCCTGATTATTTTCATCGTTGTCCTGTAGTGGGGGGCCCAAAAGTGCACACCTTACTCCAGATGTGGCCTCACCAGTGCCAAATAGAGGGGAATAATCACTTCCCTCGATCTGCTTCCAATGCTCCTACTAATCAATATGCTATTAGCCTTCTTGACAACCAGGGTACACTGCTGGCTCATATTCAGCTTCTTATCCACTGTAACCCCCAGGTCCTTTTCTGCAGAACCGTAGCTTAGCCAGTTGTTCCCAGTAGTGTTGCAGGGATTCTTTCCTCCTAAGTGCCGGACTCTGCACTTGTCCTTGTTGAACCTCATCAGATTTATTTTGTCCCAATCCTCCAATTTGTGTAGGTCTCTCTGTATCCTATCCCTATCCTCCAGCGTGTCTAACACTCCATCCAGGTTAGTGTCATCCACAAACTGGCTGAGGGTGCAATCCACCGCACCCTCCAGATCGTTAATGAAGATATTTAACAAAACTGGCCCCAGGACCGACCTTGGGGCACTCCACTTGTTACTTGCAGGAAACTAGACACTGATACTTTGATCACTAACTGTGGAGTCTGATGATCAAGCCAGCTTTCAATCCACCTGATAGTCCATTCATCCAGCCCATACTTCTGTAACTTGCTGGCAAGAATACTGTGGGTGACCATATTAAAAGCTTTGCTAAAGTCAAGATATATCACGTCCACCGCTTTCCCCACATCCACACAACCAGTCATCTCATGATAGGAGGCAATCCGGTTGGTCAGACATGACTTGCCCTTGGTGAATCCATGCTGTCTGTTCCTGGTCACCTTCCTCTCCTCCAACTGCTTCCAAATGGATTCCTTGAGGACCTGCTCCATGATAATTTCCAGAGGAGTCACCAAGTCTCTTCTGACATTCACAGACCGTTTCTCATGAGCCTGGAGCAGCATTTGCTGTTGTGGAGCAGGTTTGTAGCAGGCTGGTGTCAGGCTGTGCTGTGGAATTGCTCAGTGGGGTCTAGGTGTGATGTCGTAGGAGTGGAGTTTTTACTTGTTCTCTGTAGCACCTAACACACGTCTGGTTGTAAGAACCACACAATAACCCGTCCTATTCCCTGGTGCCCTGACGCCAACCAGAACTGACTCTCTGCCCCTCTCAAATGCCAGGAAGTGGGGGTGACTTCGTTTCCGGTTCCAAACCAGGCAGCGAGGGCCCTGAGGCTGCAACAGGCAGAAGCGGCCGCCCCTTCTGTTTGTGCAGTTAACGGTTAAATCCCTCCCGACAGTGAGAATTTACCCTGCAGCTCAGTGAGAAATGCCAGCCTGGCTGCATTTGGTTTTCATTTTAGCAACATGCAAAGGTGAGAAAATGTTTGAAAATACCGGGAATCTACAGATTGTGTTTTTTTAATGGAAGAGTGTATCTATGTGTTTGTTGGTCTGTAAACTCTTCCTTAGTATGTACGTATGTATGTATGTATCTATCTCCATGCATTTGCAGACATCTAAGCTTATTTCTTTCCTTCCCACAGTCGTATCTATACAACATTCCATGCACATTATCTATTTTTATGTATCAATTCCTCCCCTATATTTTCCATCGGCTCCTTCATCCATGTTTCCTGGGCTGTGTTGTCTCTCTATTCATCCACACTTCCCCCTCTATTGGATCTCGCTCCATCTGTGCTTTCCTCCACTGTATATCTGGCAACCTGTCTTTTTATCTCTGTTTTTTATATGCCTCTTATCACTTATTAAGCTTCTTAATGTGTTTTATCCATCAGGTGCCGAGTCCCAGATTCAGCTGGTGGAGTCCGGTGGCGGTGTTGGAAATGAAGGGGGGTCCATCCGGCTGTCCTGTAAAGGCTCCGGGTTCACCTTCAGTAGCTATACAATGTACTGGTATCGTCAGAGCCCTGGGAAAGGACCGGAGTTTGTTTCGTATATTTCCTATGATGGGACTAGCCAAGATTACACAGATTCGGTGAAAGGGCGAGTCACCATTTCCAGAGACAATTCCCGCAGTGAGGTGTACCTGCAAATGAACAGCCTGAGACTGGAGGACACCGCCCGCTATTACTGTGCGAGAGACACAGTGAGGGGAAGCCATTGTGGGCTTAGACATAAACCTCCCACACCGCCAATTTGTTCCAGGCTCAGCAGATGAAAGTCAGCTCCTTTCGGGGTAGGGGAAGGGACAAGGTGCGCTCAGTGCAGGAAGGGGAGGTGTTCCGTCACAGAGGAATTTCTCGCTCTTTGTGCCTCACATCAATGTTTCCTTTGGCCCTTCACTCTCATCTTCCTCCAGCTGGTGACGTCTGGCTCTGGGTGGGGAAGGTCTCAGAGACTCTCACATTCCCCTGTGAAAGTTTTTTTTTAAAGTATTTTTTTTAAATTAATATAAAAGCCGGAGGCAATAGAAGTCTGCAAAAGCAATGAAGAAAACCAAAAAATAATCACGTGAGAATAAACAAACGAAACCGCTGAGCAGGGGGCAGGACTATTTGACCCTTCTGGGCTCCCTTCCAACCCTAATCTTCTATGAGTCTATAACAACAATCAAATGGGAATAATAATAAAATAAATAAATAAAGTCCCACAGACCCTAACGCATTGAAATGCCAGTAAACAAATCCCACCCAACAGACTGTAAATAGCAGTCACACAATATACTGACAGGTGTGCCCCGTGTTTCCTTGAATTCACTGGTAACTTTTTAGTGACACGATTTGGGAGAGGCAACTTGCAACAAACAAACAATGCCTCACCCACTGTTTAACGTGAACACATGTTATCAGAAGGAAGTGCGTGTCTTTGAAAGCAGCAAGGAAAGTGCAATGTCTCACATTCCCAATCGACAGCACAGCGAAGGGACGAGTGTGCGTTTGTGAAGTGAGATGAGGAAGAGAGAGGAGGGGAAAATGTGATTTAACACGTTAAAATCCTGGTGTGAACAGGGAAGTTTTCATTCCTATGAATGATTTGACGTAACCACTA
>NW_027133540.1:0-8964 GCF_026122565.2 Emydura macquarii macquarii
ATGAGAGGCATCGTGCTTCCTTTAACAGTCAGGCAGAGCAGAGCAGAGCAGACAAGACTTCAGCTTAAGTTCTAGTCTGAAAAATCCATTCAGAGAGGTGACGGCATGGAATTTAGTTTTCCTCTTGAGGGCATAAAACCTCTTCTTGTGCATTATGAGAAATGTTAAATGGTCAGAACGTTCAGCTTGTGTAACTTCCTTTCTTCAACCCTGGCTGTTAAATCTCAATGAGATCTACAAAGCAAGCCAAGTTTGAACAAAATTGATACAGCCAATTTAGAGACGTCCATGGGGCTGTTTGTGATTTTCTTAATACACCTAGAACTCAAATGACTGAGTCGAACATTTCAAACTTTCCAAAATTCCTTTTTGGGCTGAGACCAAAAATGGAAAGGTTCAGAATTTGCTTTAAAAAAAAAAAAATCTCTTGGGGAACAGAGGGAGGTAAAAAAGCAAATTGGAACTTGCCCATCGCATGCACTACCCAGGCGTGTTACAGTTTTCATTGCGGAGAAAGTCTTTAACCACTGCTGCTACTAAGAAATTAAGTGACTGATTTTAGGCCTTGTTTTAATAATATTTGTAAAATGTAACAATCGTGCATGTGAAGAAATAGAGGGTGTGGGGGCTGGGTACTGCGGGTGGGTGTGTTCTATGGGAACAACATCACTCTCCAGGCATCAGAGCATGATCACGTGGGGTGCCGAGTCCCTCCCATTCCTGTGGAAGGCAGTGGGGATTGATGTTCAGCACCTCGCAGGACTGAGCCGCTGATTTCTGCCCAATATTCACTCTTGTTTATATGCAGTTAGTTCCCTGCAGAACTGATCGACGTGGTCAATCACTTGCTCTATGTCTTTGGCTGCTTCTCGGATTTTACCCGCTAGCTCCGATTTTGCACCTTTATGGTATTCCATAGAATCCTTTGCTAGAAAGAAAATATCAAACCCCAGGGCGAGAGCTGTTAGAACACCGGTAGCAGCTCCTGCAAATCTTGCAATTCTACCAGCATTAAGCAGGAGCTGACCGGCTTCGGCCATTTTTATGGCGTTAAGAACAACTCGTCCGGCCCCTGACCCAATCTGTGCGACTGCTGACTTGAGATCTTTGTCTCCATAACCTTTCAAGATCTGGCATTTTTCACTTATGCTGCGTGTGTACTCCTGAATATGTTCCAGCTCCTCTTGACACTTATTAAGGAGTTGCTCTGTTGTCTTCTTCTTGACGTGACTTGTCCCTATATCTGTGCCAGTTGCAGTTGCGCTGGTCAGTCCCCCTGCTGTAGCAACAGCAAGTCCTGTAACAGAGACGATCAGGGATGCTCCAAATGTAACCGGAGCGAGACACAGGCCTACGATGGCCGTTATCCCCCCAGCTATTCCCACTGACCCTCCAGTAATCTTCGCTATTGTAGCGCCTCGGTGGATCTTGTCAACAGTATCTGCAATTTCCCGCAGCTCAGCTAGGAGTCTCTCCAGTCTGTCTCTTGCTGGCAATAACGACCCCTTCAATATTTCATCAATGTCCTGAATTACTGAGGAACTGACAGAAAAGAAATAAAAAGGGAAAATTAGTTTCCAGGTCTCAAATGCCAGCTCCTGCACCTTCATGTTCAGCCTTGACACGCTCCCACTGACTGCCATGGGAGCTGCGTCCGCTTACGCCAGGCCCTTGGTGATGGGTGAACCTCAATAGTTTTCATTGGGATAAACCCCCTCAGAGCACAGAAATTGCCACACTGGATCAGATCAGTGGCAGTCTCTGCAGTAGACTTCTGTTCTGTTTTCAGCAGGAAACAGTAACAGATAATTCACAGGAAAGTCAAAACCGCCGTAAGGGAAAACTATGAAATAACCTGCCCAGAGGTTAAGTTTCTGCCTTCTCCCAGACAGGCAGTGGTTGGTTCATCCCCTGAAGCAGGAGGGTTTGTATCTAGAGCCTACCAAATCCATGGTCCATTTTGGTCAATTTCACTGTCACAGGATTTTAAAATTGGTGAATGTCACGGTTTCAGATATTCAAATGTGAAATGTCCAGGTGCTGTAACTATGGTGGTCAGGACCCCAGAGGGGGTTATGGGGGAGGGTGTTGCAAGGCTGCTGTAGGGGGATAGCAGTATTGCCCCATTTACTTCTGCGCTGCTGCCTTCAGAGCTGGGTGCTCAGAGAGCTTGGAAGTTGGGGCCCCCCCGCCTGCAGCAGCGCAGAAGTGAGGGTGGCAATACCAAACCAGGCCGACCATACTTCTGCGCTGCTGCTGCTGGTGGTGCTGCCTTCAGAGCTGGGCTCCCAGCCAGCAGCCGCGGAGCTTCCTGGGTCTGACTTGGCCCAGGAGGGGCCTCTGCAGGGGAAGAGGAAATCCCCTCCCTCCCCAGTCCAGCCGGGACTAGCAGGTAGAGCCGTGCATGGTAGGAGCCCCCAGACCTGCTTCGCCCCTACATTAGCCAGATTTCACGGGGGACATCAGATTTCATGATCTGTGACGCGTTTTTCACAGCCGTGAATTTGGTAGGGCCCTATTTATATCCCTTCCAAATCTTTTATCGTATCCAGTTTAATTGCGGATTGTCTCTTTATTTGTATACATAGATAAAGAGTATCTGAGTTAAGGCTGAGGGTACATATCAGGAATTTAAGGGGGGAAAAAAGAATAAGGAGATTGTAATGATCCCCAAAACGAGTTATAAACCTAGGAAATTAAGCGTTAAGATGAAAGTTTAAAAACAGTCCAGCTGTGTGGTAAGGTCTGGAAATGCACTGCTACGGGCCCCAGGATCCTCACCGCTGCCTTGCGTTCCATGAGGAAGGAAGGAAAGCTGTCTAAATGGCTTTAGAAATCAGATTATTGCAGGGCATCATTAAAGGGAAGATCTGAGATTGTTTTGGTGCCTCCCTATCAGAATTCTCCTCTCCATGGAGGTACTTATACGCTGTGATCAAGTCACCTCTGAATCTTCGCTGTGATCAATGAATGAGATTGCGCTTCCTAAGAATTTCACTCTGATTTTGGTTGTCCACTCTGACCTCTAAGTCTCTTTCTTTCAGTGTTGCTGCTTTCCTGGGTACACACAGTCACCCATCTTATACATGTGACCTGTATTCGTTGGTTCTAGGTAGATGATCGTGCATTTGGCTGTGTTACAATGCATGTTGTTCAAATGAGTCCATTGTACCCCAGATCGGTCTGTATCAGTTACCTGTCCACATCATCATTTACCACTCCACCAATGTGGGTGTTATCTGCAGATTTTGGGTGCAGTGATGTATTTTCTTCCAGACCACCGATAAAGATACAGAATAGTATTGGGCCAAGAAGAGATCCCTGTGGGAGCTGTGGAATGGGAATATTGGCTGGGCTTCTAGCTGGGGAATGACTCTCCTTTGACAGGTCCCAAAACATGGAGAATGAATGGGCAAGTCCTAAAACGCCACGTGCAACACTCCAGGCATTGATCTCCCGGGGGAGGGGCAGTGAGGGAACCAACCTACATTCAGTAGAGTCCCCTGGAAATAACCGTTGCTTATCTGGGACTGATCTAGCAAGTGAAATACTGATCAGGCACAGCTTTCTCACAAACTGAATTCCTCGCTGTTTCCCCGCACACGCGTGTTCTCCTTCTCATATTTTCCTTTGTGATTTAGGGTAAGTTCAAACTCGTATTCAGCGTTGTTAGCATTTGATTCTGCTGTTTCCAGGGGAACAAAGTTTGCACTAGTCACACCCTTTGATCTGGTTTCTACCAGCAGCCCTCTGCAGCCAACCTAGGCTACGTTTACACTGATGGCGGCAAAGTCGCGGCACCAGATCGATCTTTCTGGATCGACTGAGCCGTCAGTGAGAGCCGCTCAATTGATCAGGAAGTCGACTGAGTAAGTCCACCCCCTCCAGTAGCGTAGCGCTGCGTCGACGGGCTCAGCGCCGTGTAAACGGTGCGCAGAAGGGAAGCAGAGCAGTCGACGTGCCGAATCACGTGGTAAGTTTGAACCAGCCCATAGATAGGGACTACGTGATAGGTGACATCATGTATACCCAGGAAATGAGATTCTTCACTGATCAGTGTTCCTGGCTGGGAATCTCTTTCAAGATGTTTAGGAGCCCCCCAGAATCGTGGGCCCAAATTAATGGTTTTCTCTCAAGATTTTGGGTAAATGTTTGCAAAAATATCCTCCCCAGAAAGCTCCTCCTTAAACTTCACTGCCTCAAGCACAGGGACGAGATCTCTAACCAACGTGGCTGTCAGTGTCGCAAAGCGTTTCATCCAGAACTTGAGATCTCCATTGTTCCTGAAACCCACTTCTTGGGCTTTTCCATGAGGACTCGGTTCTTCTTGAGGGCATCTCTCAGGGTCTCCAGTGCACTCTGCTTTGCTGCTTCTGCAGTTCTGCTTTCTTCGTTTGTTCGATAGCTGCTGTTAGTTTTAGTGCTATGTTCCGTATAACTGCAGCGTGTACTTCCACTTTCCACCTTGCTGCACTATTTCCAGGAAACTGCTCTTGGCATGGATGTAGCACATACACTTCAGTCACAGGTAACTTCCCTGGTGCGATCCCAGGCGAAACACACAACATTTCGTTGTTTCTAGGTAGATGATCGTGCATTCAGGTAAAAGTCATGTTGTGGAAATGAGCCCATTTTGCCAACTGATCCAGATCAGTCTGTGTAACTGACCTGTCCCCATCATTTACCACTCCAGCAATTTTCGTGTTCTCTGCAGATTTTTGCCAGCTATTATATAATATTTTCTTCCAGACTACTGGACACATTAGAAACTCCCAGTGGTTCTCTTCGCCGGCTTCCAGAGCTGGTCCTGGCAGATCAAGGTGGAAGAGTCTGCCTGAGTAAAGATCACCTTTCCCACAGCTCAGGGCTTGTGACAGTAGCTGTAATGCCATCTGGATGGTGTCATGTACAAGCTACATTTCAGAGGCTAATGGAGTACGTCTTGGGAATCTGCCACCTCCCTAGGCTATTTGTTCCTGTGCGTAACTCCCCGGACAGGTAGGAAGTTTTTCCTCAGGTCTGATCTAAATCTCCCTTGCTGCATTTAAGCCCATTGCGTCTGGTCCCGTCCTCGATGGATAAGAAGAACAGTTTATCACCCTTCTCTTTATAACAGCATGTTACATACTTGGAGACTGTTAGCATGCCCTCTCCCTCCCAGGCTTCTTTTCTGCACACTAAACAACCTCATTTTTTTCAATCTTCCCTTGTAGGTCACGTTTTCTAGACTTTAAACCATTTTCATTGCTCTCCTCTGGACTTTCTCCAGTTTGTCCACATCTTTCCTGAACTGTGGTGCTCAGAACTGGACACAATACTGCAGCTGAGGTCTGACCAGCGCAGAGTAGAGCGGAAGAATTACTTCTCATGTCTGCTAATACAGCCCAGAATTATGTTAGCTCCCCCTCTTTTTTCCCCCCAACAATGTTACATTGTTGACTCATATTTATTTTGTGATCCACTATAACCCCAGCTTCTTTTCTGCGGTAGTCCTTCCTAGGCAGTCATTTTCCATTTGTGCAATTGATTATTTCTTCCTAAGCGGAGCACTTTGCATTTGTCCTTATTGAATTGCATCCTATTTACCTCAGACCATTTTCCCAGTATATCAAGATCACTTTGAATTCTAATCTTGTCCGCAAAAGTGCTTGCAACCCTCTCAGCATGGTATTGTCCACAAACTTTATACGTGTACTCTCGACCTTCATCCAAATCAGTGATGAAGACATGGAACAGACCTGGAACCAGGACAAATACTTGCGGGACCCTATTCAATACGATCTTCCAGCTTGACTGCGAACCATTGATAACTATTCTGAGTGTGCTTTTCCAACCAGTTGTGCACCCACCTTATAGTAGGTTTGTCTAGGGCAGGCTATGTTTCTCTAGTTTGCTTATGAGCAGGTCATGTGAGACAGTATCAAAAACCTTGGTAAAGTCAATATACACCACATCTGCCGCTTCCCCCCATTCACAAGGCTTGTTACCTTGTCAAAGAAACCTACCAGGTTGGTTTGATACGATTTGTTCTTGACAAATCCATGCTGAGTGTTATTTATCAACCACCTCATCTCTAGGTGCTTACAAATTAATTGATTCTTTGCGTGTTTAATTATTTTGGCAGTGTAGGGTTAAAATTCACCGTGGTAGCACTGAGTGCAGCAGTGGTGAACTGTTGTTCTCCTGGCTGTGTGAGTAAAGGGCAGCATAGCTGGACTTCGCCTGCCCTGCTGGAGGGGTCGCCCTCCCTCGCTGTAACTTCACTCGCTAAGCAGGGCTGATGAGGCAGAGGGAGGTGGGACAGGAAGACAATGGACCTTCCCGCCAGGGTTTAAAGACAGACGTGACTAGGCTCATTTGAGAGGCTGCAGAGAAAAGCTTTCTTCCTTTCATGTTGTTTTAAAACTGTGTCCCTGGCCATGGGGCTGAGACAAGAGGAAAAGCATCTCAGCCACCCCTGCACCTGCCACGGGTCAAATGGCAGGAATTCCAGCCCAGCCAGCCTCGGACAAGCCCTGCCTCTTGGCTGAGCCAGTCAGAAGCTGTTCTTTAAACACGCTCTAGAATTGCGTTTTCCTGACCCAGTCACTATGTGCCAAGACCTGCTCCTGACCGCTGCCCTGTTTAAAAACATGCTGCTCTTTAACCAGATGAGCGACCAGAAGGAGGTTGCACAGAACACGTGTTTTTGGAGAACTACAGCAGCCTTTGAACAAATCGAGTTCACTTGTTCTTTAAAGTTTTGCCTAAAGGAAAACTGCTCTAAAAACGTACGACTTGCAAATTGTGAAGAACGGTTTAGATTTACACACAGGATACAGAGCGCACACAGGCTAACTTAAAGAAAATTAGCGTATGGATAATGCCAGAGAGCGTGCCCACTGCGGGGATGGGGGCACCAGAGACCGTGACTACAACCGTTAGGTGAGGGGGCTGCCAGAGACTGTCACCGCTAGGCAACAGACCATAGGACCACCTCCCTCCCCCATTTCCTAACTTTCTAAAAATCCTAAATGCTGTTAAACCAAGGAAAGTATTAAAAAGAAGCTTTTAAAAGTTTACCATGGAACAGCAGCATTGGTCAGTTTTTGACTGAGATGAAAAACCCTGTAACATAACAAAAAGACCTGTCTTCCCAGTGTCAGTGATGTGTGTAGAGGCTGAGTGAAATGAAAATGTTTCAGGCACGCGGCCCTAGCCTTTCAAAAATAGCACTGGCTTATTTTTAAAGTAATACTTAGAAAAAAACCTTCATCCAACAAAAACTATTTTACTAGTAAACTGCAAAGAAAGCTCGAAAGGCCTGGGTATAATATACAATAACCAAGGGGGCTTACAGTAAAATGTTGTTTAAGGAAATGCCACTCTACGTAAACCATAATTTGTGTGTTTCAGTCATAAAAATAAAGTTTAAAAAGACAAGAGCCTTGTCAGCATAAAGGGCTGAGAATCTCGTTAGGGGAGAGATGACCATGTGTCATATTGGAAGCAGAGAATTTTCACACACCCCTTCATGCTTTTTAAACCCTGTCCACTTCTGCAATGAAAGAATTCTTAATCTCAGGGTTAAAATTACATAAAATGAGAATTGTAATAAAGTGAAGAAAAGCTTTACTACCAGCCATTTTAAAATAGTGCATGCACGTTTTTACATGCTGAAAAGATGCCAAGCGCAGGAAATGACTAAGTTTACTTAAATAATTACCATCCCTGTGAAACAGCTTCAATAGAGAATGTAGTACTTTTCTATCTAAATGCTTGCATAATAAGAAAAAGCCCTGTAAGAATTGCTCACAGGAATGTAAACTCAAGAAATAAGTTCCTGGGGAATAGAAATATTATGCAAAGCCACTCAGCGTGAGCTCGCACACTGGAATAGTGCAAGGAATGTAGGAAAGGGAAATATTTATTTACAGAGGGATGAATGGAGAAAAACAACAGGAGGAAAGACGGGGGGAGCAGTAAAAGGGGGAATTTTAACCCCAGGCCCCCCAGGCCCAGTGGTACCACAGTCTGGACGGGCAGACACGAGCAATGGTACTGCACTGAAAAGTTCAGGGATTCTGGTTCAGTTCAGGGATTCTGGTTCAGATTCTGGTTCTGGATCACAGGTTCAGTTTGGCGGTGAGTTTCGGGGGGTTCTGGTTGGTTTTGGCACCAGTAAACTTTTCCCAGCAAACCACTTGGGTGCCCTTTTCTGCCGCCCTCTGCAAACCGACAGAGAGTGACACCCTCCCCCTTAACTAGCCACAGCCTCCTCCCTTATTTCCAGTGCAGAGTTACAGGCCCGGTGCTCAGCCCCAGACAGCTCTGGGCAGTGGTACTGGGCCCAGCTTCCGTCTGTCTTTTGGGGTGAGTTTTGTCTGGCGCAGTGCTCCGCCTGGCTCCTGTCCTGGGGCATCCCTGGTTGGACCCTGTGTCCCTCCCAGGCTTTGGGCAGGTTTTGGGCTGCTTCACTCTGAGGCCTGCTTGCTGCAGCTCTTATCTGAGGAGCTTTCCACACACTCTCTCCCCCTCCCGCAAACAGCACTTCCCCCTCTTGGAGCAATTAGCACTTCCCTGCAGGGCCAAGATGTGAGGGGCCCTGCTCGCTGAACCCCACAGGGGTTACACCTTCTTTGTGGCTGTCCAGTGAAGAACAGCGTGGTCAGGGCTTTGCCTATTCAGCCCAACACGGATTACAGTCAAAAGAGCCGAAGAAACCCTGGGGCAGGGCACAGGCCCCCTCCAGCCCGCCGAGAACAGCACAGCCTGGAGCCGGTGCTTTAGACCCCTTGAAAGAGGAGCCACGCCACAGCAGTGCGTCCGACATCCCAACCATGGTGGATCATTGCACCAAATTCCTGCTCACTACGGTCAGAGCCACTGCAGAACCCTGCGATGCTCCTTCATCCAGCCCTATGGCTGCCCTGCCCTGCTCAGGGTCATGGAGCCAGGCAGGCCCTCTGGGTCTGAGGTTCAATA
>NW_027133541.1:0-8725 GCF_026122565.2 Emydura macquarii macquarii
AGTGATAAGTAACCCATTGACGGAGAGGTTGTATATCCAGCAGCGGTAAGAGAGAAACATGAGAAGGTATATTAACAGTTCTTAGTGTTTTATTAGTGCCTTAGAGCTGAGTGAAATTTTTAAGGCAAAGTTTTTTCCAGCAAAAAATGCACATTCAGCAAAAACAAAACATTATGAAATTATGTTGGTTTCAGTAAACTGTTCTTTTAAAAAAAATTCTAAATGACCCGTCAGGGACACTTCATTTTGAAAAGGTCAAGGAAACTATCTGATTTTTTTTTCTGAAATGCCATTATTGTCATCATTTGGTTAAAATTAAATATTTTGAATTACCTGAAAAATCATTTTTTCAACTCAATTTTTGACTCACTGAAATTTTCTAATATTTTGGCTATTGTTGTGAGGGAGACAGAGACATCTAGGCAAATAGCAGATTCATATATATAACATCTCAAGTGCAAATGACTCCAGAAGCTGCTTGACTTTTCTGGAGGCTGTTATATTTTATAACAACTAAAGCAAAACTTAGAAGACACCATGTTTGTAATATCTTCTTAAGGATAGTCATAAAACACAGTAAAATGTGCTTGACTCCCACTGAAATCAATGAAAAAATTCCCAAAGAATTTACATTTCTTGATGAAAAAGATTGCTGCTGAAACTTTCATCTTCATGAAGGCATTCAGAAACTATTTGGCAAGGCAGAATCATGAACAAAATCTAGGCTTTCTACATCCCATTTCCATGATCTATCCCCACTGCAGTATTCTACTTTTAAAGGAAGTGTGGTTAATAGAATTGAAAATGAATCCAGTCAGACGGGTGCTGTCCTTTGGAACTTCAGAGTAATATCATCATGACTTGACCATCCTCGGGCGTTTTTTCTCATCCTACACCCCACCCCACCATCCCCCCATTTTAGTCTCTTTATTCTATGCTAGCCCAATCACATTCACAAGGGAACTAACTAGCTTGCTGGTTGAAGCATGAAACCGATATTTGAGGAAGTACGAAAGTGGTCTTTAGAGAATAAGATTCAGTGCCAGAAACTGTACTTCATATTTTGAAACTTCTTCAATATGACTTTCAAAAACCTTTCAGACATGGTTAAAAACATATGCTATGCCAGTCATTCACCTCCAAGCTACCTGAAAACTCTTGGTATTCACCTGAGCAGATGACACCGGCATCTTCAGAATGACCACAGTTATGAGACAGCCATCCTGAATGAGGACAGTCCCATAGTCTGTATTCCCATCCTCTGCAACTCACATCATCCATGACAATATTTCCTGACCCTTGACCATAATAGGCATTGGTCTTTGCTGCAACACCATGTCCACATCCAAGCTGTCTGCACACAACATGTGCATCATTGAGATCCCATGAATCATCACAAACTGTCCCCCAGGATCCTCGATAATAGACTTCAACACGACCTTCACAGCTGCTAGATGAATTCACCAGTCTCAAAGCCAGCCCTAAAATAGATGCAAGGGAATTATTAGTAATACATTTGTTACAATTCCATCCCTCTATGTAACTTTGTAGCAACTTGGGTGAATCTGATCCATGTATGGAATGCCAACTGACTGCTGTGAGGATTACATGGCCAGATCACACATTTGGATCAAAGTTGGAAAAAAACATTTGAAAAAGTAATCCCAAGTATACATAGAAAAAGATGACATCTAAACTAGCTGTTGCCACTTAAGAAAGGGAACTTGGGGTCATCATGGTTAGTTCTCTGAATACATTTGCCCAGTGAAATAATCAAAAAAGCTAATAGAATGCCAGGAGCCACGAGGAAAGGGAGTTCTGGTCTTACCATCTCTAAGAAGATGTATTATGATTAGAAAAAGTGTAGAGACGGGCAACAAATAGATCACAGAGTTATAGAACAGTTTGAGAGGAGAGATTAAAAAGACTGGGACTCAAATTTAGAAAAGAGGTGACTAAGGGGGTTATGATAGAGGTTTATGAAATCATGAATGATATGAAGAAAGTGAGTACAGAGGTGTTATTTACCTCTTCACATAAACACAAAAACTAGGGGTCACCCAATGAAATTAATAGGCAGCAAGTTTAAAACATATAAATGGATGTTCTTCTTCATCCAATACACAGTTAACCTGTAGAACTCATTACTAGGTGATGTTGTTAAGGTCAAAATTATAACTGGGTTCAAAAAAGAATGAGAAGTTCATGGAGGAAAGGGTCCATCAATGGCTCTTAGTCAAGATGGTCAGGGATGCTATCCCATGCTCTGAGTGTCCGTAAATCACCAACTGACAGAATCTAGGACTGAATGACAGGGGATGGGTCACTCAAAATTGCCCTGCTCTGTTCATTCCTCTGAAGCATCTGGCATTGGCCATTGTTAGAAGACAGGTGGGCCACTGGTCTGACCTAGTTTGTCTGTTTTTACGATCAGGTCGATGGTACTGAATCCCATAGTAAAAGAAGAAATTTTATCAAAAAAAAGGTGAGACAGCACTTACCATTGAGAGTGATGTTCATTGGAGGAAAGGAGGTGCTTGCTGTAGTAAGACACAAGCACAATTAGAGCAGACATTTATGATAATGACAATGGATTCTGCTATTGTGCTTATCAAGGAGGTGAACATTTATTTGAAATAGAAATCACCAATATGCAAGGGCAAAGGAATTTTAACAGCAAAACATGCTCCAAACCCCAGCTTCTGGATTCACATTGACAACTTCAGAAAACATCCTGAACAAGTTAAAGCGTGATATAATAAATTAATAGAACAACAATAATATACTTGGAACTTTTATAGTGTATTGCATGCTCAAAGGACTTTATAAGTAGTCACTAATTAATCCTCTTTACACTCCTGCAAAGTTGATTAGCGTATATTTTTTCTAGATGGACATATTTAGCCAGAGAGAGATTAAGTGATTTGTCCAAGGCTATTGTCAGAACTAGGATTATTATTTAAGAGGTCCTGCTGCCTTCTTCTCTCTACCCATCCAAGATATTTTATAGTACACATCATCTTAGTATTTGAGAGCCTGATCCAAAAGCCCATTGACTACAATGGGAGATGGATTAGGCCCTGTAATGAGATTTACAAACCCCATACTGAGCCTAGGCACAAGGGAGAGGAGAGTTTCCCTGTTTACAGGCAATCAGAACTGCGCAGCTGTCAGAACTGCCAAACATGGAGGCATGAACACACAGCTGTAACCAGTAAAGGAAACAAACCCAGCTATAAAGGAGGGAGAACTGAGAGAAAGAGAGGCAGAAAAGTTCGGCATAGCAGAGGGTAAAGAACTCCAAACCCATCAATTTAGGTTGAGGGTTTATGGCCTGGTCTAACTGTAGGTGAAATGAACTGGACCAGTTTGGAGAAAGCTGGGACTCCGAGATAGATTGCACCAAAAGTAGTTGACAGGAAGTCACTACTGAAAGGTCCTTCAGAGATCTCTATGTAAGAGAACAAGAGGCTCCCATTTCCCACCTACGGCACCCGGACATAGGAAATAGTCCTACAGTGCCCTGCAACTGCCCAGAGGCAGCATCCAATTATCATCAGCACTGTGTGGGTTAGGAACCACCTCAAGTACCCTATCAGTCTCATGCTAGGAAATATACTCCACCATCTATAGCATGCAGATGCTAGAGAATCCCTCAAGGTTCCCAAGCTAAACATCATCTAACTATTATAGGATGTTACTTGTTCTTGTTTCGTTCTTGAATTGCTGGCGTTACAATCAATACTGTTTTCTAGCTCCTGCTACTTTGAGGATGTATGGAAATGCTGGGGGTAGGAGCGGATTGCAACTTCTGTCCCTCCAAAAGAGCATTAGAGAACCAACAAAGATAATGGTTCTTTCTGGTGGCCTCTCAAAAATCTGCGGGGCTGCAGAGAAGTAATCCAAATTCATCCCTGAAGCAGCACACTACTTTTAGGGATTGGGGCCAGAGTACCTTGCAGGAAAGCAATTTTTGTCTTAATCTCGAATTACCTGTTTGTGTAGTTGTAGTGAGTCCAGCACCTGTTAATGTAGAAACATGAGATAATTAATGGGTCTTTCACTGAAGATGGTATTATTCAGCACAACAGAGCAGAAGTTTGAAACACCATGTTTGCAAAAATGTAATCATGTTAATTATTAGAATAATATTCAAATACAATACAATTATGCTTCCACTGGGTTTAAACCAACTCCCACTAAAGTTAAATGGAGGTTGGATTGGGCCCATATAGATTGGGCCCAGCTGAATAAGACTGATGACCTACATATGTCCTAAATGGACTGGAGTAAATGGTGGAGTCTCTGTAACTTGCAGCCTTTAAATCAAGATCTGAGGTCTTCAGTAACTCAGCCAGAGGTTATGAGCCTATAGCAGGAGTGGGTGGGTGAGGTTCTGTGGCCTGTGATATCCAGGAGGCCAGACTAGATGACCTTATAGTTATATGACTCACCAGCATCATCTACATCCACAGCTAATGCACTATTCTCTAAAGTATGGTTTATATATTTCAAGTGTATGTTAGAGAGGAATGTCACATTTTCCTGTCATGATGAAAACAGTGTAAAGCAAAGAATTTAAACAATATAATCCTTGGTCTATTTTACAGTAAACACAAAACTGATTAGATTAGTATAAAAGCTACAGAGTTAGAAGAAAGAGAATACATACCTGAACATATGACACTAGCATCTCCATAAACACCACATGTATGGGGCCAATGTTCAGAAGGGCAATGCCACAAAAAGCCTTCAGAGCCGGAACAGTTCACTTTAGTCATCAGAGCATTTGCCCAGCCTTGACCAAAATAATCATTTGCCAGCGCAGCGACAGGCTCACCACAGCGACGTTGCCTGCACACAACTCGTGCATCGTTCATGTCCCACAAATCACCACAAACTTTAAGCCATCTTCCATAGTAATTGATTTCAACACGGCCAGCACATCTATTCGGCCCATTTACAAGTCGCACCCACGGCTCTTTGAAAGACACAGAATAACTGACAGTTAGAACATTGCTCCATTTTCACTTAGGGATGTTTTACTTCAGACCATTTCTCCAGTTTGTCCAGATTATTTTGAATTTTAATCCTATGCTCCAAAGCACTTCCAACCACTCCCAGCTTGGTATCATCTGCAAACTTCGTAAGCATACGCTCTATGCCATTATCTAAATCACTGATGAAGATATTGAACTGGACCCTGAACTGATCCCTGCGGGACCCCACTTGATATGTCCTTCCAACTTGACTGTGAACCACTGATGATTACTCTCTGGGAATGGTTTTCCAACCAGGTGCACCCACCTTATAACAACTCTATCTAGGTTTTATTTCCCTAGTTTGTTTATGAGAAGGTCAGATGAGACAGTAGCAAAAGCCTTACTAAAGTTAAGATATACCACATCTACTATTTCCCCGCTATCCACAAGACTTGTTAACCTGTCAAAGAAAGCTATTAGGTTGGTTTCACATGATTTGTTCTTGACAAATCCATGCTCACTGTTACTTATCACCTTATCATCTTCTAGGTCAGTGGCTCTCAACCTTTCCAGACTACTGTACGCCTTTCAGGAATCTGATTTGTCTTGCACATCCCCAATTTTCATCTCACTTTAAAACTATTTGCTTACAAAATTAGACAAAAATACAAAAGTGTCACAGCACACTATTACTGAAAAATTGCTTACTTTCTCCTTTTTACCATATAATTATAAAATAAATCAATTGGAATATAAATATTGTACTTAAAATTTCAGTGTATAATATATAAAGCAGTTTTAACACGTCATTGTATGAAATTTTAGTTTGTACTGACATCACTAGTGCTTTCTATGTAGCCTATTGTAAAACTAGGCAAATATCTAGATGAGTTGATATACCCCCAGAAGACCTCTGCATATCCCTGGTTGAGAACGGCTGTTCTAGGTGTTTGTAAATTGATTGCTTAATTATTTGCTCCATTATCTTTCCGAGCACTGAAGTTAAACTGACGGATCTGTAATTCCCCAGTTGTTTTTATTGCCCTTATATGGATTGGCTCTATATTTGCCCTTTTCCAGTCCTCTAGAATGTCTCCCATCCTTTGTCATTTGAAATAGTTTCACTTTTTTGTAGGACTCTTTTTTTGTGTTTCAAACAACTGAAGATCTCCTGGGGTTAAGTCAGGGAGGTCTCTTGCCATATTTCTTATATCTCCTAGGCATTGGGATGGTTTGCTCTTGCACAAGCTATGAGTGAAATCCTAACCCTACCTAAAGTCAATGTGAGTTTTATCATTTATTTCAATGGGGCCCAGAGTTCAGCCCAGAGTAGAATGTCCCTTCAACCATCAGACTACTCTTACACAATGGTAAAGAAGTGAAATTAAATCACTGTCAATGCAATTAAAATGTTAAAGTGATATATTCATAGTTTTCAAATTAATTTTAGAAAATAAAATTACCCTCTCCTTGCTGATCCATGGAGAGAGTAGAAAGAAAGATAATTTTCTGTAGATAAGGGAGATTTCAGCCTTCAGCACTTTGAACCAGCTTTCCCCAAGCATTATCTCATTTATCATTTCCCGAGCTTCAATTTCAATTTAATTACTATCATAATTAAGTTGAAACTGAGTTTTGTAAGATTTCCAATGCAGAACACAATGGATGTTCAGTTAATACATGGCATTGTAAATCAAAATTAGTGTAATGTAAACAATACTGGATGTAGACAGACTCACCATCACCCACAGTTACATCTGAAAAAAAAAGCACACAACACAATCTATATTAGCACTGAGGCTTCTACAAAAACAGTTCGACTTTTAATAACTGAAATAACTTGTTGAGAAAGCACACATTTTTCAAACATCCAGTGCTGTTCTGCAAAAAAAAAAAAAAAACCCCAAAAAACATTTCATACAGAGCCCACGGTACAATTTGGACCTAGACATCTCGATTCACTGCAGTTCATCCTCCTTCTATGCACATGTGAAACTGCTTCAAGAGCATTGGAACAGCAGTACTGGAGATGGGAATAGTGCCATCAGGATTTTGGCCCTGGTCAGCTGCCAAGTTCACCTACCCCTATGACCAGCCCTTGAGAAATCATTTAGCAGGTCACTGGCTAGATTTATCCTACGTAAGTCCAACACAGATAGACTGCAAGGCTGAGGCCCAGGAGGAAAGTTGTTTCTCACCTCATTCGCCTATTGTGAAGCTTCTGAGCTCAACAAGGGAAAGATAGGAAGGGTATCTGTCTCCCGTCCAGTACTGTCATCCTGCAGAGTTTCTGAGCTCTGCAGGAATGAGGCTGGCTCGTCGCCCTTCTGGCTCCCTCCCTCCCTCCCGCAGAGCTACTTGGCTCCATGAGGTCTCCAGAGACCCCCATCAGAAGCTGAACTGTTGCTGTGCCTGTAAGCACTGCTCTGACACAGCACTCCTCATTCGTTTGTTTGTTTGTTTGCAATAGAAGGAGGACTAGAAAGAATCTGAGAACTTCACATGGGGCCACACTTTTCATGCCACAAAACTCTGCTGTATTGTGCTCCCTGTTCCCTAGTATGAGAGGAGGCTTATGCCAAGCCATGGGCGGGGCTGGGTCATCTGTGACTACATAGATCACTGAGTCATTCTACCACAAGAAAGGAGCATCTCAGAGCGGCTCTGCCCTCACACTGCTGTAGATATTCTCCACCTCCTCTGAATGCCTCTATCGGGTTGAGTTCCTGGAGCAACTCATGGGTTGCTACAACCAGCACCGATATACAGCTGAACATCACAATTCTTTCTGAACCATTCCATACTCTGTTTTCAATCGACGTGACAATAAATTTAGATCCAGGCCAATACTAACTGAAGTGTCCAAGGAATATTTCTGAGACAGTGACCAGATGTTTTACTAGAGTCCTCATATATGACATATACTTTCCTGTTTCACTGTATTCATCAAAAATAGTGTTGAGTTTTTTCTTTCATGACGTGTTCCTCACAAATTCATGTTGCTTAAAGTTATTGCCGTTATGGGTTGTGTTTTATAGTCAACATCATGATAGCAATTTCATTTCAGTGGATATAGTAGTTTTATTATTCAATCACATCAGTAGGTAGGTACCATATAAAATCCCATAAAAATACATCAAATATTAATAAAGCAAGGAGAAGGCCGGACTTACAAGTAGATGGCACAGTCGTGGTTGTTGCAGTGGTTGTTGTAGTTGTAGTGGTCTCAGGAATGGACGTAGTGGTCTCTTTTTTAAGAAAAGAAAGGCAAAATTGGGGACTTCTTTTTAAAAGGACAAGACATTTTTTTATTGCTTGGTATGTACACATTTTCTTATTAGTAATTTTGGTATTTTAAACTGCCATCTTGCAAATCCTCTTTCTTTTAATATTACTGAAGCAAAAACTTACTTTCCTTTTCACTTTTAATACAAGATGACATGGGTTTTTCTTTGAACAATTATAATTTAAAGAGATCTTGTAAATTGTTAATCTACTTAAAATGGGGTAAGTTGATGAATGTCACAAATGGTCAAAGAACCTCGCAAAGCCAGATCCCCCTACTGGTGTAAAATGGTGTAGATATATTGCCTTGGATGAGTTACACTAATTTAAACGGGGTGACGATCTGGACTAAACATTATTATAGACCTAGATATATTTTTACACAGATTCAAAGTGATGCCCCAGATTCCACTGAGTGACAGACTTCCTATCAAATCTGGGAGCCCTGTTTCAGCACG
>NW_027133542.1:0-9043 GCF_026122565.2 Emydura macquarii macquarii
CCACTACAAAAGATGTGGACAATTTGGAGAGAGTGCAGCGGAGGGCAACCAAAATGATTAGGGGCTGGAGCACAGGACTTATGAGGAGAGGCTGAGGGAACTGGGCTTGTTTAGTCTGCAAAGAGAAGAGTGATTCTATGATTCTATGACAGACAGGGCCTCTTAGCATGCCAGTGAAATAGGGGGTTTGGCGCACAGCTCCCCACCCTCTCCCTTATCCCCAGTACTGTGAGAGCGAGAACTCTCACCCTGCTGCTCCAAAAAGACACAGGCCCTTATTAACAACGAATCGCTGTCAGCTGTTAGCAGAATAGAGCCTGTGACACACAGATGAGCAGTTCTGACTCCATCCAGCAGAGGGCAGTCATGCCCCTATGCACTGGCCCTTTCCCTATAGCAAAGGTTTTCGGAGTGGGGAGTATATTCGGGGGGGGGGCAGGAGAAGCTTTGGGAGGAAAATAGCGTACTGGGCACGTTTACTCTCAGCCACGACTAACTAGCAAAGCCGATTCCTGCAGACATCGCCGTAGAGCTCTGCTTACATCACAGCGAGATTTCTCACAGGTTGGTCAGGGCATAAAGAGCAGATTTCCTGGATGTGTCCTACAGTTGTTACCTCTGCGCTGCTGCTGCTGCTGCTGCTGCTCTGTCTTCAGAGCTGGGCGTCTGCCCAGCAGCCACCGCTCTCCGGCCGCCCACCTCCGACGGCAGCACAGAAGTAAGGGTGGCAGTGTCACACCCCCGACAATAGGCTCGTGATCCCCTTTTGGTCGGATCTCCAGTGCGAGACACGCTGTGTACTTGTCTATGGCGTTACTCTGTGTATGTGAATGGCTCTGTTACAATCAGTGCCTGGCTGCGTTTAGTGTTTAGGGAGAGGTGCATGTTGGTTTTTTAATCGGTAGCGGAGGGAGGGATATTACTATGGACACAGAGGAGGGGTCAGATAAGTGTGAGAACCGCTGCCGTACGGTACAGCATGTTTTTCCCTGGCTCCCGTTGCAACTGAGCGCACACGTCAGGAGGGCAGTAGATAGCCCAAAACACCTACCATGGATTGGCTGAATGCTGACGTCCTCACTGTGGCTAAAGTCTCTGGTGCATGGCCATTTCCCTGCACTGCGTGGGTAGTTGCCCCCTTCCCCCTCCATTTCCTGCCATTGCTTTTCTTGTTGGAGTGATGGGCCCCAGGCACGTCTGTTCTCGTGCATTATCACATTCTGGGTAGAGTGCCCCGGCCAGGGCTGAGCTGCGGTAGCCACATGATGAGCTCAGCCTTTCCTGGCAATGTTTCGGCTCTGGGCCCCACGGAGAGAAGCCCCGGCAGTTCGCTGTATCAGGTGCTGACGCCGTGGGAGAATGGGCTGGGATTTCCTGGGTTAGATAAGCCGGGCAGCTGTAGCTGAGACACGGCCGCACAGGCTGCCATTGTGTCTGCGCTTCTCAGCCCCAGAAGGAAAATCAGCCGTTAGCAATAAGAGGCAACTTTTTAAAAAAGCCGCCTCCTCCTGGTGAAAGAAACGAGGGTCTGTCCCCCTGCAGGGCCGAGCGCAGCCCAATCCCTGAGAGGGGCGAGCGCTTCTCAGGTTGCAAACGCCCAGCCCCCCCTGCCCCACCCCCCAGCCCCTGGAGCTGGGAGGGTCCAGTCCCGGGGGCTCAGCTCTCCCTGCGTTTGCATCCCAAACTCTCCTTCCCCTGTTCTTGGCTCTGGCAGAGAAGGGGCTAGAGGAACTGATAGAAAGGAGAGATTCTCAGAGGCTTTGGGGCCTGATCCGCGTGGCACAGAGTCCATCCTGGGAGGAGAGGGAGTGGGGTGGCTGGCACCTTCTGGGTGCAGCCATGAAGAGTTGCCACCTCTAACTCTGTAACCTTGCTCCTGTGGCCCTCCGCCTGGGCCTGCCGTAGTCAGAAGCAACCACGCACTGTCTATGTACAGGGCAGCCCCGCTCCAACACTTTGGATCCTGGAGCCGGCCTGGAAAACACTGGCTTTCGCCCACATTAGTTAACACACGCTCTTCCCAGCCCTGAATTTCCCCCAAATCCTGTGTCCTGAAATGTCCGGCCCGTCCTGGAACAATCAGAGGGATGTTAAGGGGCATTGCCTCTTTAAGGAGCCGTATCCCACAGTTTGCTACTTTAACTGGAGTTACCAAACCGTTCGGTTTAAACACAGCCCTGGGTTGGGTAGATTAAAAATAAAACACGTGTGTTAACAGAAGAGGAGAGGCCGTAAAGTGAGCTCAGTACAAAGATGGAGCTAGGAATGGTACCAGCAAATACAAGGGAAAACACGCGTCCAAAGGTCTAAAACTTCGTCTAGCGGGTCTGGTTCAAGGCTTAGACGGCCTTTCTCCCCACCCTCTCCCAGCACGATGGTGACTGAGCCTCTCCGTGGTCAGGATCTCTCCGGGGCCCAAAGAGGGAAGGTGGGTTCTCCCTCCTTTCCTTTATATATAGTCCAGTGAGTCTGGCAGTGGGTCCGCGGCAGACTGCTCCCCAAGGTAAAGTTCATTCTGGAGGTGAGGCAGGCGACGTGGCGTGGGGCGGTGAGGAGGCTCATTCTTCCCCCAGCTGGGTTTGCTGAAATGCAGATTGTTCTGTCCCCTGCGCTCTCCTCCCCTGCTGCCGAGAGGCCCTTGTTCACTACTTATATGGAGACGAAGATGCACCCCATTCCTCTGTGTGGGCTAGGCCTGTGTAACCGCGCTGTCTGGTTGGAAGATAACGTCTCACACACACAGGGAAGCGGTAACGTTTCTCACACTGTCGCTGCACACCTTTCACCAGGGCAGTACCCACCAGCGAGTGATACCGCACAAAGCATGTTTTGTGCAGAGATCGTTACCAGGGGGCCGAGGGTGTGAATGCAGCGGGGCTTTCCGTCGTCGTGGATAAGGCCCTTGGCAAGCAAAAGCAACTCACTTTAGGTGACATGTTTTACTGAGTCCTCAGCCCAGCTGGGCCCTTCCGTGTGTCTGAGTGTCCCCTTTCCATGCAGCAGGCGTGATCTCTGCTATGTAAGGCCGACGCTGTGGCAATCCAAGTGCCTTATTCAGAGCTCCTACGTGGGCAGTGCGAAGCCAGCCAAGTGCAACGCAGCAGTGACTGGAAGGCCCATCTCCAGGGCAGCGTCTGCTTGTCCGCTGGGAATGGCGGGAGGAGGGGAAGGTGTTTGTCAGGAGCCGAGGAGGGTGGAAGTGGCCGTTGTTAAAGGGGCCATGGCTGCCTGCAGCTGGATAGCAAAGCAGGGCTGAGGAGGTTGCCCCAACCTGCCCACCGGACGGCAGGGAGGTTTGTGGGCCGGCAGCGCCTTCTCTAGGAGGGCAGAGGAGATGATCACAGGGTCCCCGGTCACTGGAGACGGCCCAGAGAGCAGCGTTCACAATGATGAGGGGATGCGCCTCCCACTCTGATCCGCAATGGGGGCGCCTCCCCGCTCTCCGTGGCGCCCCACCACTTCGCCCTTTGTCCTGGCCAGGGGACGTGGACTCCGGGTGTATTTCTCTCTCCCTGTTTTGTTCCTGAGAGTCCTTACAGCCCGTGGTCCTGCTGCCCACACGGATCGCAGGAGCTGAGCCCTACACCCAGCCAGGTGGCAAATGATCCTTGGGCAGGGGAGCTCCACGGGACAGGAGAGCAGCATCCTCCTTCCTCAGCTGCTGTGCCTGCCTCCCAATGGGGAGGGTTTGGCCAGGGGACACCCTTGTCCAGGCCCTGCCCCGCCGCAGCACCCGCCCGCCCCCACAGACAGACCCTGCCCATGGCTGCGCTGTCCCTGTGGGGACGGGGAATCCCCAGAACAGCCCGTCCCGGTGTGTTTAGGGGGTTGGGGGCTCAGGTCTGACTGTTGTTGAATGACAGCTCCGCTTGACCAAGCAGATCACACGAGGGTGTCTTTTCAGCACCTCTGCAACGGCAGCAGCGCTTCGGCTGCACGTACACTGAGTGCAGAGGGAAATGCAGACCCGCCTCTTGTCTGTCCCACAGCAGCTGTGTGAGTACGTTATCCCTTCAGTGCATCCCAGGCCAGGCCAGGCCAGGACAGCTGGGGACCTCAGCGAGCGCTTTGGCGTCCTTACGCCTGTGCCAGTCCGCCTTCTGGCAACTTCTCAGCCTGGGTGGGGAGCTGGGGGTGTGGGACGAGGGCAGGGCTGGGATAGGGGAACCCTGAGCTGTCTCCTAGAAAACTGGCACTCTCCGCATTCGTGTCGCAGGCGCCGTCTGCAGCGTCTGCCGAGCACAGTTGATCCCTTGTGGCATTCGTCTCGCCGTGAGGCGTAGCCCTTGCCCACCCCCGGGCTGTTCTAGTGACCGGTTCGTGGTTATTACTCCAGTTTTACAGATGGGAAAACCGAAGCGCAGTGAGATGCTGCCCCTCGAGGTTTTACAGCCCCAGGTAGGGGTGCGCCTCTGAGTGAATTAACCTGCCCAGGTCACAGTCACTGGCCGAGCCAGTCTTGGCACTCAGGCATTCACTGCTCCAGGGCCTGAGTGCAGCCCCGAGGGAGGACACGCCTCCCCCAGAGTGTAACCAGGCCCGCTCCCTGTGTAGAAAACAAAAGGCACCTTTATTCCGAAGGCAGGAACGTACAGATCACAGATCACTTCCAGAGGGGTAGCTGTGTTAGTCTGTACACAGCCAAAACAACCAGACTCCTGTGGCATTTAAAGACGAACACATTTCTGCCTACAAAAATGAAATGTGTTAGTCTGTAAAGTGCCACAGAACTCTCGTCGTCGTTCCCCTGCAAGGCTCCCTGCAATCTTTGCTGCTTGCCCTCAGGGACCCAGATCCACACTGCTGGAGGCTGCTCACCCGTCACATCGCTGCTTGCTTCCCATTGCGTGCTGCGCAGAACTGGCAGTGCCAGGAACACTTGGCTTCAGAGGACAAGCATCAGCCCATTTGCATCTAAAAAGCAACTAATGGTGGTGTTTAGCTTCTAAAGTGAAAACTAACCCACCTGGCCGTGGGGCATGGCAGGACGCTTGTTCATACAGAGCTCAGAGGCGCTGATAAAGGTACTAGTGCTGATGTGATAGAGTTAGATGTCCGTGAGGCATTTGACTTGGTACTACATAACTCTGATTTTTTTTAAAAAATGGTATAAAATTAACATGGCACATATTAATTGGATTTAAAATTGGCTAACTGATAGGTCTCAAAATGTAATTCTCAACTGGGAATCATCGAGTGAGTGTGTTCCAGGGGGGCCATGCCGGGATTGATTCTTGGCCCTGTGTTATATAACATCTTTATCAATGACCTGGAAAAAACAAAATCATCACTGATAAGGTTTGCAGGTGACACACAAATTGAGGAGTGGTAAATAATACAGAGGACAGGTCACTGATACAGAGCGATCTCGCTCACTTGGTTAACTGGGTGCAAATAAACACTGTGTGTTTTCATACAGCTAAATGTAAATGCATACATCTGGGATCCAGGAATGTGGGACTCTGTCCTGGAACATGGGGACTCTGGAACAGTTTTGGAAGGCGGGATGGATAATGAGTTGAACATGAGCTCCCAAAGCAACACCGGCCAAAATAGCTATTGCGATGCTGGATGCGTAAATGGGAGTAGAGAGGTTATTTTACTTCCATATTTAGCACTGGGGCCACTGCTGCTGGAATCCTGTGTCCAGGTCTGGGGTTCGCAGTTCAAGAATGGTGTTGACAAATTGGGGAGAGTTCAGAGAAGAACCAAAGAACGATGAAAGGGTGCGAAGACATGACCGATGACGATAGACTCCATCTATTTAGCTTAGCAAAGAGAAGGTTGGGGTGACTTGATGACAGCCCAGAAGTACCTACACGGGGAACAAATATTTGATAAAGGCTCTTCAGTCCAGCAGAGACAGGTCTAACACGATGCAGTGGCTGGAAAGTGAAGCTAGGCAAATTCAGACTGGACATGAGGTGTACGTTTTGAACGGGGAGGGTGATTAACCATTGGGACAACTTATCTATCAGGGGTTGTGGCGGATTCTCCATCGCTGACAATTGGGTATTTTTCTAAAAGCTCTGCTCCAGGAATGACGTGGGGGACATTCTCTGCCCTGTGCTCTGCGGGAGGTCAGACTAGATGAGCGCACTGGTCCCTTCTGGCCTTGGACTAGATTAATCTGTTAAAGGCACAGCGCGTCCCTATTTGCAGCAAGTAGTGTATCTCTTGTGACCTGAGCGATGATTGTCCCGCGGCCCTTGTCGTCCCTTTCTGGCAAACCCAAGACAGTCGGGGGGAGTCCGGGTGCACCGGAGATGCAGATCTGGGCTCTGTTGTTTCCAAGTAAGGAAGGGGTTGTGTGTGTGGGGGGTGAGTTGACGTCTGTAATCACATACAAATCGGAAATATCCATTTTCACCATTGAGAATATTTTTGGTGATTGAACAAGAAGATATTTTAAACCGTATTATTACCGCTCTGCTTTTAAACCATGCTGTGTGCTGTGCGCAATCAAGATTGCCAGGCAGCGATCGCGTGATTATTTCTGAGGCAGACAGCTGGGCTGGGGACTGTCATCTGAGTTGGCCTGGCACAGCACAAACCATTAAAGGAAACATTAACAGAAACCAGGCCAGTGAATTGTGTGCGCAGCGCTAAGCCAGCAGGGGAATTTTGTATCCAGCCTTCCTGGGTTTGTGTTTGAATGCTTGGAAGTGCTGTTCTCCAGATGTTCCCTAGCACATGGAGGCTCTGTTTATAAACAGCGCCTTGGAGCAGAGGCTCTCTGCAAAGGGCTGCAGAGTGTTAACAACAAGTGAAAACATGGCCCTGGTTTGTTTGGTGTCAAGCCCCCCCGGCCTGCACGCTTGGCCTGGCTTTGTGGGGAGCAGTTTTCCTCTTTTACAAGGGATCATGGAGGCGAATGAAGCTGGGCCATGATCAGGCTTAAAGTTTAGTGAAGGTTTGAACGTCTCCCTCTCCACAGAGCAGCTTCCTGCTGCGTGTCAGCCGGGAGCTAGCCGGGCTGCCGAGGTCTGCTGAGAGCGGGAGCAGGAGCAGTCGCAGGGCAGGACGTCTCCGGCAGGACGTGCACGGCTTTGTTAGCGCCACAGCGAGCGCTGGGGAGGCCCACGGACAGCACGCACGGCCCAGCCAGCAGAGTATTGCACAGTCTCAGCCGTCACTCTCCCCTCACTATCGCTGTACCAAAGTCCGCGTCTGTCTGTCTGTCTGTCCTCGGGGGGGCCTTGCCAACAGGGAGTTTGGGGCAAGAATTTCCAGCTGTCGCTGGTCCCGCCCGCCCGCCCGCCCCGCCCCGTGTTGCAGAGTGCTGATGGCTCTGGCACTGTAGCCCTACACACACCCGTGGAGTGGAAAGCCTGAGGCTGCCCCAGCTCCAGGGAGGCTCCCTTTGATTTCAGCGCTCTTGGCTCACACCCGGCGGGCAGAGGGGACTTGTCTGCATTCGGCTGAAGGCAGGGTGTGACTCTGAAGCGGAAGAGCTGTTCTGGGTAACACCACGTGTGACAAGGCCTTGGTGTGGCTGAGACGTGGGCGTGTGCTTAGGGGTTGGCAGCTGCCTGCACATGCCTGGCCCCCTCGTCTGTCCCCGAGGAGGGGTGTGAACAAATGCCTGCACTAGGTATTAAAGCATCATCGAGCCGGCCATGCCCTGAGCCCCACCTCACTCCCGTCAGAGCGCCCCCTTCCCGGCTCCTGGCAGGGCCAATGCCCCGAGCTGCACAAAACACCGTTACTGCACCGGGCGCCTTCCCTGCATTCCCCCTGGCGTTTGCCTGCTGCTCGCCGAGGGCAGCTTGCCTCGGACCGGGAACGCACTTCAGGGCCTGTCTGCGCTGCCTGGGCCAGGCTGTGGGACGCTGGGGTTCCCAGGCCCCCAGAAGTTCTCACTCTTCGTTTAGGTTGGCCTGTGCTTACCCCTGAACACCCGCGTCTCGTGGGCGCGCTGTGATGGGGTTGGGATCAAACTGCAAGCGCCACGGTGCGAAGTCCTGCGGGCAGCAGCCCCTGGGGTCAGCGCACGGGCAGAGCACTGCGGTGTTACCCCCAGGGGAGGAGGACCCGGAGCGGGAGGTGCTGCCCAGCAGGCTGCACTCCAGGACTGGTGGCTGCTGGCCGTTGAAGCAGTCGTCCTCGCTAGTGGGCTGCTGCGGGCGCTGCCCTGGGCCCGTAGCTCCTTGGCCTGCGCCGCTCGCTTGCTGGGTACTTCCAGTTCTGCCTGCGTGTGGGGCCATGTTTCCTGCAGCCTGACCACATGGGGGGAGGGTAGTGGCGAGTGCGGTGGGATGGCTGGCCGCACAGTGCACACGCTGCTGCCCTCGGCAGGTCTGGGTTCCCCTCCCTGACGCCCCCAGGCGCCCCGTGCAGAGGAGTCGGGCTTCCGGCAGTCTGCTCCTCCCCCAGCGCGTGCAGGATCGCAGCCTCCTTGGGCGAGGCCTGGGGTCCCTGGCTGAATGCACGGTGGAGCCGCCCACGCTGTGCTCTGTATGTTCCTGACGGTGCCTGGAAAGGCTGCCTCTTGGACCCCTGGGAGTGAGTCAGTGGGGAACTTTCCGCCCAGACGCTGCAGCCCTTTGGGCGGCAGAGGGAGGGGGATTTCTGCTGCAGATTCTCAGAGGCTCATGCGCAAATGGCGGGCGTTGGGAAGTGAGTCGTGTTTTCTGCACCGAGGAGCCGTGAGTACAGCAGTGCAGCTGAATGTACCCCGTGAGAACGGACGGCGGGGAAGGCGGGGATGAGGCTAGGGTGGTCTAAGCGCGGCTGTTTTACCAGTGCTCGTGCACCCTGCTTAGAGGACAGTGATCTGCTGCTTGCTTCTTTCACCCAGCCTGGTTTGCTCTAAAGAAAAGTGAACTCTTCCGCCCCCATGATCTCATCTGCCCACTTCTCAATGGGGCGCTCCCTGCGCCTGGGTCCCCTCTTCCCACGTCTAGACAGGGAGACCTGAACTGCCGCAGTTGACGGAGGCGTGGTCTGGCAGAGCGTTCAGTGACGGCGAGACGACAGACCATGCCAAAGCCTCTGTTGTTGGCTGGATTCAAACAGCCCCTGAAAGGTTAAAAGCTGCCCA
>NW_027133543.1:0-86569 GCF_026122565.2 Emydura macquarii macquarii
CTGTGTTGGTAAATGTAGACATTTATCAAGTCACCCCTTAACCATCTCTGGTAAATTAACTAGATTGAGCCTTTGAGTCTATCACTGTACGGCAGGATTTACAATCTTTAAACATTCTTCAGGTTCTTCTCTGACCCCTCGTCAGTGAATCAACATCTAACTTTAAGTGTGAGCACCAGAACTGGACACATTATTCCAGCAGCAACTGCACAGTGCCAGAGAAAGAGATAAAACAACATCTCCACCTCAGGTTGAGCTTCCCCTGTGTATCATGCCAGGATCACTTTAGCTCTTTTGACCTCACGCTCACACTGGGAACTCATGTTTAGCTAATTATTCCGTCAAGCTCCCAAAATCTTGTTCACAGTCACTGCTTCCCACGATAGAGGCCCCCATTGTGTAAATATCGTCTTCCTTCTTTGTTCATAGACACGTACAGCTACAGAGCAATATTAGAACACACATTGTTTGCTTCGACCCAGTTTACCAACTATTCCAGATGCTGTCAGTAAGTCACCCGTCCTCTTCGTTATTTACGATCTCCCAATTTTTGTGGGATCTGCAAACTTTATCAGTATTCAAGCATGAAAAGGGTAAGGAGCTGGTGTCTCTATTCTTCCTTGTTAAGTGACAAGGGAAAGCAAAGATTTTTCCTCCAATGGGAATATACATTGCACTTATTGACTTTGAACATCATCTCTTATCACTACGCTTTGTTAGCTCCCTCTGAAGACATCCCTTGAACGGACTGTGGCCTAAATAATTTGGTGCCATCTGCAAACCATAGAATCATAGAAAATTAGGGTTGGAATGGACCTCAGGAGGTCATCTAGTCCAACTCCCTGTTCAAAGCAGGACCAACCCCAATTAAATAATCCCTGCAAAGGATTTGTCAAGCCAGGCCTTAAAAATATTTCAGGGTGCAGATTCCACCGCCTCCCTAGGTAACCCATTCTAATGCTTCACCACCCTCCCAGTGAAAAACTTTTTCCTAATATCCAACCTAGACCTCCACCACTGCAACATGAGACCATTGCTCCTAGTTCTTACATCTGGCACCACTGAGAACAGCCTAGCTCCTTCCTCTCTGGAACCCCCTTTAGTTAGTTAAAGGCCAGTATAAAATCCCCCTCTTTCTTCTCTTTTGCAGACTAGACAAGCCTAGTTCCCTTAGCCTCTCCTCATAAGTCTTGTGCTCCAGACCCCTAATCATTTTTGTTGCCCTCTGCTGGACTCTCTCCAGCTTGTCCACATCCTTTTTGTAGAGGGGGCCCCAAAACTGGACACAATACTCCAAATATGGCCTCACCAATGCCAAATAGAGGAGAATAATCACTTCCTGCTATCTGCTGGCAATGCTCCTACTAATGCAGCCCAATATGCTATTAGTCTTCTTGGCAACCAGGGCACACTGCTGACTGATATCCAGCTTCTTATCCACTGTAACCCTCAGGTCCTTTTCTGTAATACTGCTGCCTAGCTCGTCGATCCCATCTGTAGCAGTGCATAGGATTCTTCCATCCTAAGTGCAGGACTCTGCACTTGTCCTTGTTGAACCTCATCAGATTTCTTTTGGCGCAATGCTCCAGTTTGTTTAGGTCCTTCTGTATCCTATCCCTACCTTCCAGGGTATCTACCATTCTCCCTAGCTTAGTGTCATCTGCAAACTTGCTGAGGGTGCAATCTACCACATCCTCCAGATCATTAATGAAGATGATGAACACAACCAGCCCCAGGACCGACCCCTATGGCACTCCGCTTGTGACCGGCTTCCAGCTAGACATGGAGGCATTGATCACTACAAATTGATCCTGATGATCTAACCATTTCACTATCCATTTTACGGTCCATTCATCCAATTCATTCTTTAACTTTCTGATAAGTATACCGTGGGAGACTGTATCAAAAGCTTTGCTAAGGGCAAAGTATATCACATCCCCCGTTTTCTCCACATCCACAGAGCCAGGCACCTCTTCATAGAAAGCAATCAGTTTGGTCAGGCACGACTTGCCGTTGGTGACTCCATGTTCACCATTCCTGATCACCTTCCTCTCTTCAAGTGCCGAAAATGGATTCCTTGAGGACCTGCTCCCTGATTTTTCCAGGGATTGAGGTGAGACTGACCAGTCTGTAGTTTCCTGGATCCTCTTTCATCCCTTTCTTGAAGATGGGCACTATATTTGTCTCTTTCCAATCATCACGGACCTCCCCCAATTGCCACGTGCTTTAAAAGATAATAGCCAATGGCTCTGAAATTACATCAGCCAACTTCCTCAGCACTCTCGGATGCATTGCATCTGGCCCCATGAATTTCTGTATGTCCATTCTTTCTAAATAGTCCTAAACCTGTTGCTTCAGCACTGCGGGATATTCACCTCCTTCCCATTCTGTGCCGCCCAGTGCAGTAGTCTGGGAGCTGACCTTGTCTGTGAAGACAGAGGCAAAAAAGGCATTGAGTACCTCAGCTTTCTCCACATCTTCTGTCACTAGGTTGCTCCCCGCCACCGCATTCTGTAAGGGGCTCACATTTTCCCTAATCTTCCTCTTACTGGTAACATACCTATAGAAATCCTTCTTGTTCCCCTTCATGTCCCTTGCTAGCTGTATCTCCATTTACGCTTTGGCCTTCCTGATTTCAGTTCTGCATGTTCAAGCAGTATTTTTATAATCCTCCCTAGTCATCTGACCAAGCTTCCACTTCTTGTAAGCTTTTTTTTTGTGTTTAAGCTCACCAAAGATTTCTTTAAGCCAAGATGGGTGCCTACCATATTTGCTATTCTTTCTGCACATCGGGATGATTTTTTCCTGCGCCCTCAATAAGGTTTCTTTAAAATACAGTCCGCTCTTTTGGATTCCTTTCCCCCTCATACTAGCCTCTCAGGGGATCCGAACCATCAGCTCCCTGAGGAAGTCAAAGGCTGCTTTTCTGAAATCAGTGGTCCGTATCCTGCTGTTCTCCATTCTTCCTTTTGTCAGGATCCTGAACTCGACCATCTCATGGTCATTGCTGTCTAGGTTGCCACCCACTTCTACTTCCCCTACCAAATCTTCCCTGTTTGTGAGCAGCAAGTCAAGAGCAGCATGGCCCCTATTTGGTTGCTCCATCACTTGCACCAGGAAGTTGTCCTCAACACTCTCCAAAAACTTCCTGGATTATCTGTGCTCTCCTGTATTGCTCTTACAGCAGATGTCAGGGTGATTGAAGTCTCCCATGAGAACCAAGTCCTTTGAACTGGAAACTCATCTACCTCATCCTCCTGGTCTGGTGGTCTATAACAGACACCCATCACAACATCACCCCCTTTTCTAGATTGTTAGTAACTATAAAATATTTACTGTGTTATTTGTTATCACTTGCGTAACCAATTCGCTGGGCTTCTCTCCCTTCACAGGCACCCTGAGTATTTCTGAGCCTGATCAGTGCCTCAACCACCTTATGGCGGCTTTCAACCTCACCCCCTCCGACCCATCAACATTTATCCTAAACGGCATCCCGGGGCTGGAAGCTGCCCACATCTGGATTTCCATCCCTTTCTCTATTTTCTACATCAGCAGCCTGTTGGGAAATTTCACTATTCTCTTTGTTATCAGCAAAGAGCTGACCCTACATAAGCCCATATTTCTGCTGCTCTGCATGCTGGCGCTCACAGACATCGGTACGTCTACCTGTGTCGTGCTGAAGACGCTGTGCATATTTTAGTTCTGTTTCAAAGGCATCACTGTGGATGGCTGCTTCACCCAGATGTTCTTCGTTGCTACTATGCACTCAGCCGTCCTTGTGATAACGGCCTTTGATCGCTACATCGTCATATGTGATCCTCTGAAATATGCAACCTTCCTCACCAACGCACGAATCGTTAAGCTAGGGCTAGTGGGTTTGATAGGAGCTGTTCTCTTGGTTCTGCCAGAGCCCCTGATTCTGCGGAAGCTGCCAGTCTGTGCCAATTGTATTATCCCCCAAACATACTGCGAGCACATCGCTGTGGTGAAGATATCATGAAAAAAAGAAAGCCCTCAACACCTGTACACCCCACATCTGTCTGATACTGGTGTCTGATACTTCCATCCTCTTCTCTACCCTGACACACAGGATTGGTCAGGGCATCGCTGCCCACGTTCACATCCTCTTGGCCAACCTCTATCTCTTTGTGCCCTGCATGCTCAACCCTATCATTTATGTGGTCAAAACCAAAGAGCTTCATGACAAAGTGGGAAAATACAACTGCAGAATGTGATCACCTGGGGCCACTGACCTTAAACCTGTGTGATAAGAGGGGGAAAGGATGTGTCCTTGTTAATCAAGGGTGCTCTCTCCCTATTTGGCTGAGCTCAGCTGTGTGGAAGTTCACAGTCTGAGAAATTCCTCACATCTAATGTCTTATCACTCCATAATCAAGCACTGCCCTCTCCAGCCATCACCTGATCTCTTTCAGCGTTGTCACACATCATCCCCCACCCCACATACCCTGTCACTCGGCCTTTCCATGACTTCCCGACCACCAACGATGGTGGCTTCTCAGATACTCTCAGACCACTTTCCATCAGTCTGTTTGTTGATCTCGCCATTCCTCACTCTCCTCCAACTTTCACTCTTTTGCTCCTCTCTGCCATCAAAAGGTCTCCAACTCTGCCACCCACCAGCCCCAACAATCTCATCCAGTCCTGAGTCTCCCGAAAATCAGTTATCAGAAAGGATGTGGATAAACTGGAGAGAGTCCAGCGGAGGGCAACAAAAATGATGAGGGGGATGGACATGAATTATGAGGAGAGGCTAAGGGAACTGGGCTTGTTTAGGGGCTGGGGAAGATCACGTCTGTCAGGCATCCAAATAGCAACACCCCTGACATTTGTATGTCTGTTCTTCCAATATGAGGCCCTACAGCTGCCAGTACTGATGCATTGTACTGGGAAATATAGACTATATGGAGGCACTGAGGATTGTGATAACAGTCAATTTGATACCGATAACTAGAATAGTTTTCATTCCATGATTCTGTAAAGGCAGCTGGACAATAGCAACACATCCCACCCATGTCAGCTTCCAACAACAGCAGCTTCAGTGCTTTCTCCTTCATCTTGATTGGAGTCCCAGGTCTCAAAGCAGCCCATGTCTGGCTGGCGTTCCTTCTGTGCTCATTGTACCTGTTCTCTGTCCTCAGGAATTATTGCACTGTTTGTAGCATTAAACCAGAGCAAAGCCAGCAGGCCAAGTTTGAGTGGTTGACTTTGCAATCCCATGGCACACAGTTGTGTGATCTGGTAACACCAGTGACAGAAGCTGATGGTTTGAGCTAGAGTTCGGCTGGGAAACAGAGAATTTCCCCCCCTGAAAAATGTTGACCCACAGTAAATGTTTCCTTTTCATCCATTTTTGAGAGTGGTTTTTCACAGAAAATTGATCATTTTCCAGTGAAAATTCAGTTGCCATGGCCCTGCCCATATCCCCTAGAGAAATAGGCGCCTGATCGTCTGCCTCTTTCTCATAACAGCAATGAAACTTGCACTGACTGAGTCTATGACTGCAGTCGGGGTATGGAAAGGTGTAAACCTCTCACCCAGTCTATGCCTGACCAGTTATTCTAACCAGCCTTCCCATCTCCATCCAACCCCCTCTATCCTCTACAACGGCCCCTTCAGTAGATTCTGTGGGCAGTGGCTACTGTGACAGGCCCTGATAGCACATCGCCGATGAACCTGAGCTCCCAGGGAGCTGGAGAGGGTCCTAGAGCAGTTGTGGAGGCACAGAGATTGTGGGTGGGAGTGCCTGGCTATCAGGGGATCGCTCAGATCTGTGCATAAATTAGGGAATTCATGGATGCTTTGTCCCCTCCTATATTCCTCAGGGAGAAGGGAAGGGATGTCCCCTATTGGAACAATCTGAGGGAAGTTTCCAGGTAGGAGCTGTGTGGAATCGTCCTTCTCCAACCTACACCCTGGATTAGTAATGCACGAAAGGGGGCTACAGGGGAAATATCTGACCCTGTATAGCTATTATTAGTCTGATTCACTGGTATTGCAGCAAGATTACAGCTGTAACAGCATCATCGGTACCACTCGGCCGCCCTCAAGGGAGCCCTCTGACTCCTCTGAGCCGTACGCACAGTGCTGACAGCCTGGATTGCAGGAATAGAGCCTGTGGCAGGGCTTGCACTGCTGTCCAGTTTGGTCGCATCACCAAGAATCCCCTGTGATTGGGCTTCCTGCAGTTTGCCATTGGCCATGACGGGGTTAAAGCTGGCACACACTGAACCAATCAGCTGAGGGTCCCAGGTGGCCAAGTGACCCCCATGGAAATGGGCAAACACGCTTCATAAGGACAAATGCAGCCTGTCTGAGCAGACACTGCCTGCTGCCGGTGCAAGCTCTCCACTGACTCCTTCTCCTTTAGGGTGCAGATCTCTGTTGGCAGCTGCTCCCCTTCTCGCAGGCAGTGGGTACGTTAGCAGGTTTCTCTGTCTTTAAATCTTTCGCAAGCCAAGGGAAGGGTAAAGGCTGCCAGCTGTTGCCATGGGCAGATGTTCTGTGCAGCAGCAGCTGACTCAGCTGGGCTGTGTGTGTGACTCAGTGAGAGGGGCTGGAGAGCAGGCAGCACTAGGTAGCTGGGGAACCCTCCACTCCTTGTGTCAGTGGTCTACGGAGGATCATTCCAGGTACACAGAAACCCCAGATTCAAAGTGAGGTCGGAGTGTGAAAACCCCAATGCTCTGAGTCAAGATTTCTCATTGGTCCCATTTCCAGAGGTGCAGTGTGCTCTGGGCCAGAAAAGAGCCCATGAAATATCAGTGAGTAGTTCCTAAACCACCTCAGGTTTATTTGTTCCTGGAAATATAATCAACAAATCCAAGTACAAACTTTTTTTCTCTGGTTCGAACGTGAACGCCGGAATTCAGAGCTGTGTTCCTCTGTGGTAACAGGTCATATAAGGCAAATGGAATTGTTGCGTTTCCTGACTGGATGAGGGCTCCAGCCGTTCTTTCCTATAAGACCCCAGACAGTTTCAGGGACACCTGCATCTCTGCCCCCCTCTCTGGTCTCAGAGTGCTAGATGTCAGCCTGGTCCCTTTCCCTCTCCTGGGTTGGAATCCCACCATTCTCCCACACTTAGACTGGGCCCTTGGCTGCATGTCACGTTGAAATCGACTTCCCACAAACCTCCATTGTAGCACTGTAACAGGTGCTGGGATTACTGTGTACTAGACCTGCGGTTTTCAACTTGTGGTCCACAGACCTCTAGAGGTTTGCAGACTATGTGTTAGATTGCCAAAGATATTCACACCTTCATTTAAAATTTGGTAGGGGTCTGGAAATGAAAACAGTTGAAAACCATTGTGAGAGCCCAGGGAATGAATATTGTATATGCTGATCCCAAAGCCTGTACTGCTCGGGATAAGGGCTACGACTGACATCACAGAACCTGAGGAGAACCTGTCAGCTACTAACCGAAGATAGAGGAGTTACTAGCTGCAAAAGATTCCCCAGAGCTTTGTTTCCTGACAAGCAAGTGAATGAGAACAAGGAGGCGGCAATCTTTTCAAGTTCTCAAGAAACTGAATGAGGGCGAAGAGGCTAAATAAATCCAGATGACACACGCTACATTTTTGGTCCCCTTCTAACCTGAGAAATCATCTCTGAAAGAAGATTAGAGGGGAAAGAATGGGTTTACATGTGTGTGGTAAAGAATAGATGTAGAAATGTTATGTTTATTGTAATACAATTATTACAAACCAAACTTTCATTCCATGCATGTATATGCAAAGCCAGCCACAGACGTCTTGGGATCTGTACAGGAAGGAGCAGGGGTAACTTTACTACTTAATGACTTTAGCTATAGAAAGTATTTCAGCGGTATTCTAAATATACTTTGCAATAGGTTTGTGCTATTAACTCTTTGTTCAGTGAGCAGTTGTATGATACTCTCTCCTGGTAAATGACCGGAAGCTGTTTCTGGCACTTACATTCAGAATCGTTCACATAATAACTCTGCTGCACTTGTGCAAGACTTTCCAAAAAGTCATGAGACACCAGAACAGCTGTCTGTGTTTCAGTGAAGCATAGACATGAGGTAAAGGAAAACAGATTATAATAATGGCTGTATGTAATTTACACCCGTCACCTGTTACACGAGCGTGGCTGAAGTAACTTGCAACTCAACTGGACATTAGTGCAAAACTAGTGTTTGCTTTATTCACTATTTGGGACATCAGTTGCTCTTCCACCCCCTGAAGTAACTGCTGTGTTAGCTTGTATCTACAGAACACTTTCACGGGGAGAATATGGGGGTCCTGCGAGGCTAAAGAGAAGCCTGTAAGACGATCATCCTCTGAATCCAATCAACACTGGCCAGGCAGAGCATTCAGCTTCTCCCGCAGGGATTCTTGGGGGAATGTTTGTTAAATGGAAGTTAATAGAGCCCGGTTCTGATTGAATTTACACATGTAAATCTTGTGTGACCGTGTTCCATTCAATGTTCCTGAAGTCAGAACCTGGCCCTAAGAAATTATCCCATGTCCTGCAGAGCAGCAGTTGCATAATTTGGGTTCCTGGGAGTGGAGAAAATAACAAAAATATATAAGTCAATGAAACACATTTCTAAATAACATAAATGCAAGACAGAAAAATATAATGATCATTTTCACTATGTGCGTCCGTTGTGTATAAACATGATACAATGGGCCAAACTCAGAAGTGGAGGGCCAGAGAGGGTGTTTGCAGGAAGGTCAGAATTGCAGATTCACACAGTGCTGAAGGAGGCTACGGAAATCATAGCCACAAGATATCAGTGTGGTCAAGTCAGTAGTAGGATTCAAAGAGGGAATGGATGTTTATATGCGGAACCAGAAAATTCAATTACAGTAGTGGGGAATTTTTTTGCAAAGGTTTTTTAGTGCTATTAAACTTCCTGATTTACACCATAAAATATGTCTAAGTCAGGAGGAATCTTTCCCTGGGAGTAGGTTATCTCACAGCTGTCTGCTGCAGGGTTTCTTCTACCTTCCTTGGAAGCATGTGGCTCTGGGCACAGGATACTGGGATAGATGAACTATAGGTCTGAGGCAGTCTGGGAATGCCTGTCTTCCTATCAGTCATGCTTATCTTCCATACTGGGTCAGACCAATGGTCTAGATAGCCCTGTATCCTCTCCTCCGACATTCACCAATGGCCGGTGATTCGTAAGTGTAAATCCAAGGCTATGTTATCGCTGATGTTTCTTGAGCTTCAAGAAGTCTCTAGACTTGCACTGAGAGCAGAATGATTTCTCGTTCAATATCAACTAGTCTCCTCTTATTTTTCCTTTCAGGAAGTAAAGTTCAAAACTCCTCAGGCCTGCCCAGTGCATCATGTCAGCTGTCAATGACACGAAATTCCAACCTGCAGTGTTCCTTCTCACCAGAATACCTGGGCAGGAAAACATCCATGTCTGGATTTCTATCCCCTTCTGCTCAATGTATGTTATTTCAATATTAGGAAATTCAGTCATTCTGTTCATTATAAAAACAGATCCGACCCTCCATGAGCCCATGTACATTTTCCTTTCCATGTTGGCCGTCACAGACCTTGGCATATCAATATCCACCCTACCAACCATACTGAGCGTATTCTGGTTTAACTCTAGGGAGATCAGCTTCAATGCCTGTTTTGCCCAGCTGTTCTTCATTCACTTGCTTACGTTAACTGAATCTGCCGTGCTCTTGTCGATGGCCTTTGACCGTTTTGTTGCGATCTGTAACCAGCTGAGATATGATTCTATCTTAACACCACCCAGAGTAGCCATGATGGGACTGGTGTCACTCCTAAGAGGGGTGGTCCTCATATCCTCACTCCCCATTCTCCTGACACAGTACCGATACTGTCATGCTAATCTCCTCTCCCATTCCTACTGCCTCAACCAGGAAGTCATGAAAATGGCTTGTTCGGATATCAGACCCCACACTATCTACAGCTTCTTTCTAACACTTGCTTCAGTGGGGTTGGACGTCCTGCTCATCCTCCTATCTTATGTGATGATCCTCAAAACAGTGCTGAGCATCGCGTCCAATACAAAGCGTCTCAAGGCCCTGAACACCTGCGTCTCCCACATATGTGTCGTCTTGCTCTTCTACAGCCCAGTGCTTGGCTTGTCTGTGATACACAGATTCGTGAAGAAATTTTCTCCCTTGGTTCAGACTGTCATGGGTAACGTCTATTTGCTGGTCCCGCCCCTGATGAACCCAATCGTGTACAGCGTAAAAACCAAAGCCATTCGTGCGAGGATAATCAGAGTGTTCGTCAAGTGAAGGGTCAGTTCACCACCTGGCTCCAGCGCTTATGACACTGGAGATGAAAATCACGAGCCACCTTTTCCATCCTAGACACTTCCAGAGGACATGAGAGGACATGAGCTACTGATCCCCATCACAAGCTGCTAAGGAAGGACAGCACACTGGGGGAACGGGACCGAGGCAGGCAGCTGTATCTACAAAGACTCTGTGTTTATGTAGAGCCAGGGGATGGGTGGGATGTTATCACATAAAGAGCTGTATCAGTGTCAGCTCAGACCTCAGGATTGCTGTGGATAAAGTCAGTACAGAGAAGGAACGTGGATGTTTTGTCCCATTGTCCATGACCTGTCAATGTCCTGTCTCTGGTTAAACACCCCGGGGCCATGAGAAAAGCTGCAGAGCTGTTTTGCAGTCACAGTCCTGGCCCTTCCTGAGCACTCTGGCTGCTGCGTGATCCATGAGAGTGGCATCAACTGTGAGTGGGGCTATTCCAGGATCATGGCCCCCCTACCCTTCCCCTGTGCCCTCACCCAGGGACCTGTGACTGAGTTGTGTGAGAGACAGGAGTAAAGCAGGAGCCTTAAGAGAAGCCATTCAGGCAGCCCTGACCCAATGGACGGCTCTACACAAAGCAGCCCGCAACCCAGAGTACCACCCCTGGCAGCGCAGATCTACGTGTGTGAGTGAAGGTTGCACACACAAGAGTCTGACAAGAGACTCAGGCCGAGATTCCCTCCCTGTCCCCTATATTTGTGCTGCCCCAGCCATGGAAAGTGCTGGAAATGGGCCTTAGCTCCCCAAAAGAGGCACAGCCAGCTCCTAGCCCAGCCCAGCCATTCAGTGGCCATTAGAAGGGATGTGTTGGGGATTCTTCCCTTTAAGGGAGATTCAACTCCTGCTCAACGGTGTAGCCCTTTAATGTTCCTGGGATTTTAGGAGCTGACCGAGTCCTAATAGAGGCAGCTACAGGGAGAGAGGAAGATGATCCCAGTTGGGGAATAGTTCATGCTTTGGGAAATCCCAGCCTACAGCTTCTTTCAGTGTCTGAGACAGGGACCTTGTAGTGCATGGCAGGGCCTGGCTCCCCTCACTCCCTAACACCCCACAGGAGCCCTGGGAGGCAGGGCCGGCGTCTCTTCTCTCAGAACATGGCCACAGCAGCAGGGGAAGGACGGTTTTCCCTCGCTCAGCCGGGAGGGGGAGGGACTGAGCTACCGAGGGGGCCAGTTGGTGAGGATCCAGGAAAGCTGTGGCGAGCCTGAACCAATGCAGACCCCAGCAAGGAGGGCGGGGGGGCTCCTGGGCAATGGAGCAGGGTGGGGCACAGGTTAAAAGAGCCTGTGTTTTGGAGAACAAATACGACCCCACACGGGGGACCTTGTTTTCAGTCTTCCAGGCTGAGACTAAGTCACTGCAAGGACCTTAGAGGGAGGGGCAGGGACCTGCAGGGTACCTCAGACCTCAAGGGGGCATGCTGGGGTGGCACCCATCCACAGGGACTTGACCAGAGCTTGCTGTGCTCTGTGAAGCTCTTGTAAAAGGGCAGGTGTCAGCTCAGCCCCCAGGCTGCTCTACACTCCACTGAGGCTGTTGGGGAACCGGCCAAAGAGTTAAATCCCTGTAACAGGATCCTTGCTATCCCCGTTCCCCACAGCGCAGGGGGCAGCTCTGGGGCAGGAGAGAATCCAGCCGGAGTCTTGACCAGAGCTCAGAATTAAATCTGAGTTGCCTAAATCCTGGTGCTCTGCCTTAACCACAAGACCCTTCTTCCTTTTCCCAGCCACAAGATGGGAGCAGAAGAGATTAAAAATTCTTCTAACGTTTCTGCTCATGTTGCACACAGCTGTTCGTGTTCCTGTCACACGTAAAAACGTCCAGTCCCTCTGTTGAATCCTCCTAATCTCCTAAAAAACAGCACCCGGTGGTCGTAATTTTCATGCGTTAATTATGCATAGTTTAAAGAAAATATTAAGCGGTCAAAATCACTCGAATGTCCTGGGTTCTGGGTTTAGAGCAGAATTTATTATTATTTTTCAGTATTTGCTAGGGCTGGGAGTATGCTTGGGGATGTGAAGTGCACAAAGCAGGATATCATCCCTGGGCATCTACAGGCTAAAACAGGCACTTGGATCTGGTTTCTGAGGCACTTAACAGCACCAAAGCCATGCCCCAGATGGATGGGCCTGCAGTGGGATGGGACGCAGTAGTTGGCTATACAGGGATTCTTCAGCCAGGGCTTAATAATAAAACCTAGCTCTTATATAGCACATGTCATCAGGAGATTGATAAACTGAACAGTAATAAGTCACCAGGACCAGATGGGATTCACTCAAGATTTCTGAAGGAACTTAAAGGTGAAATTGCAGAACTACTAACTCTGGTAGTAACATGTCATTTAAATCAGCTTCTATACCAGATGACTGGAAGATAGCTAATGTGAGACCAATTTTTTTAAAAAGGCTGCATTCAAGATCAGTAAACCTAACTTAATTACCAGACAAACTGGTTGAAACTAGGGTAAAGAACAGAATTTTTACACTCATAGATAAACATAATTTCTTGGGAAGAGTCAACTTGGGTTTTCTAAAAGGGAAATCGTGCCTCACTAATCTATCAGAATTCTTTGTGGGGATCAATAAGCATGTGGACAAAGGTGATCCAGTGGATATAGTGTACTTAGATTTTCAGAAAGCCTTTGACAAGATGCCTCATCAAAGGCTCTTAAACAAAATAAATTGTCATGGGATAAGAGGGAAGGTCCTCTCGTGGACCAGTAACTAGCTAAAAGTTAGCAAACAAAGGGTAGGAATAAACGGTCACTTTTGAGAATGGAGATAGGTAAATGGTGGTGTCCCCTGGGGTCTGTACTGGAACCAGCATAGTTCAACATATTCATAACTGATCTGGAAAAAGGATGATACAAAAAATGACACAAAATTACTCAAGATAGTTAAATCAAAGCAGACTGCGAAGAGTTACAAAGGGATCTCACAAAACTGGGTGACTGGGCAACAAAATGGCAGATGAAATTAAATATTGATAAATGAAACATAATTCACATTGCGAAACATAATCCCAATTCTTCATATAAAATGATGGGGTCTAAATTAGCTGCTACCACTCAGGCAAGTGATCTTGGAGCCACTGTATAAAATTCCCTAAAAATACCTGCTCAGTGTGCAGCAAAAGGCAAACAAGCTACCAGAATCATAGAATCATAGAATATTAGAGTTGGAAGGGACCTCAGGAGGTCATCTAGTCCAACCCCCTGCTCAAAGGAGGACTAACCTCGGCTATATCAGCTATAACTAACCTCAGCTATAATATTGGCGATCGTTACAAAAGAGAGATTAATAAGGAAACCGAGTCACAGGGAGGTGAAGTGACTTTGCTATCGTTACCCCACAGGCCCGTGTCAGAGCTGGGAATAGCACCCATGGACTTGTGCACTGCTCTATCCAAAAGGTCTCACTGCCTCTCTATACACAGGCACCTCTGGGTGGGATGCCTGTGGCAGCTGTTTAACTGTGGTCACAATTTCTGCACATGAGTTTGACATTAGTCAGTGCAGTTGAATAGTGTCAGGCACACAGCAGCTGGGCGCTGTCTATGGCAACCAGTAGCCATCAAGCGGTAAACTCTGTGGGAAATCCTTGATTTGTTTTTCCCATTTAGCTGTGACGAAGAATCCCTTTTCCAGTGTGAACGTGGACAAGCCACCAACTGTCTCTGAACCTCTACACAAGCGGATAATAGCCCTGCCCTGCCTCACAGAAGTGGTGTGTGGATAAATACATTTGAGGTGCTCAGAGGGGGCCAGGAGAAAACCTAAGATCAGGTCTGTCAGGGATCCAAAGAGCAACGCCCCTGACATTTGGCTGTCAGAGGCCACAGCCTTACCACAGCCTCCTGTGACAGCTGCTCTCTGGGAATCCCAGTGACTCCAGCCCCTGGGTGTCTGGGCAGATGTGAGGGTGCTCAGGGGTGACTGTTGATCTACTCCCCACAGTGAGGTTTAGGTGCTGGATTTCTGAGAGGAGGATTGGTGTGTCAAGGGGAAGCCAAGGGTTTCAGGCCACGCACCAGACTGGTGTTCTCAAGCCATGTCGGCTGAAAGGGTCTAACTGCCGAACAGTGGAGCAACGGCCACAGGAGCGTCATCTTACATATTCTGGGAGAAAGCAGCCTCAGGGCAAAGGTCAGCTTCACACGTTGGCCCCGTAACACAGACAGAGCTGAGCATGTTGCTGACTGGGCCCAGACCCCACACAGGGAGGCTTTGAAAAAAGTCTGCTTCCGCAAGTAAGGTGCAAACAAATGGGAAGTTGCTCTCTCAGAGACACAGGGAAACCAGTCTGCGCCCCTAGAGCTCCTTGTCTTCCCTTGAGTTGGTTCTGTTCCTGTATTTCCAGAGCAAAGCCTTTCTAGCTTACCCTGTAGTGATGCGTGAGATAGATGAGTGCAGACATGTGACAGCTGCATGTTATTTTATAACCATTTTCTCTAATGCTTTGTGCTGTTTGCTAATAAATCTACATGTTTAAAGGAGGCTGGTGGTGACTGTATAGCTCTGGTCACAAGCACTCACAGGGGAGAGACTCAGATGTCCAGTTTGACCTGCATCATGATATGCATTTGGCATAGACGAGGTGTTGTACCCAGCTGAAAGAGTGGGACAATTGTGAGATTCCACCTCAAGGCAGGAAAATACGTAGTTTTGATGTTCTGCTTTTACTGAGATAATCCCGATTCTTCTTGGCCAGCATATCTTCCTGTTCAGTGCATTTAAGCATTCTGAGTAACAACGTTTTGAAATTACAACCCAAATATCGATCCACTCAAGGCAATGACTCATAGAATTTAAGGCCAGAAGGGACCATTAGACCATCTAGTCTGACCCCCTGTACTTCAGAGCCTACAGAATTTCTCCCATTTGGTTTGCTTTTCATAGAAAACTGATCATTTTCCGCTGAAAATTCAATTGCCATTGCCCTGCTGAGGGCCAGCTGCCTGGATTCCAAAGAGAAATTGGAGGCTTTTTGTCTCCCTTGCCTCATGAATAAGTCTATATACAGCAAAAACAACCATGCCATCCTTTGCACCAGGAGGGGTGGCTACCAGGGGGGCTAAACCAAATTTTGGGGTGTCTATATCCCCTGAAAGGCCTCCCAGCGCCACCCCTAACTGATTTTTTGGTCCGGTGGCAATTCTGAAAAATTGAAAAAAAACATTGGTTTAGGCTCAACCAAATCTTAAATTTTCCTTAATTTCTGCTGACTTCATTTCAGGTTTGGTCAAGAGGGGTATTTGAATCTGGGCCTTCCCAGAACCCTCATGAGTACTCTACTCACTGACCGACAGATTATGCTGTGTGACAAGAGACAATCCCACCACCTTCTCCCTCACCTATGACCATTTTTGTCAATGGCCAAAACTATTTTGTCAAATTTGCGAATCGTTTCGGGTCAGCTGAACCTGCATTTTTCAGCAAATGAACAATCTGTCTGAAAACTTTCACCTAGCTTTGGTATGAACCTGGTTCTTTCTTCAGAGAGGACTAAATGGACTTAAAACACAGAGGAGAAGTTGCTTATGAGTTGTTCCCGTTACTGGAACATGTTTGTAAACTCTCATCAGACAATGGAAATAAATGCCATTTGCGGAGTAACTATTCCTAGATTCTAAGGCCAGAAGAGACCACTCTGATTATCTATTTAAAAAAAAAAAAAGAAAAAAACTAACGAGAGTCCTGTAGCACTTTAAAGACTAACAAATTTAATTTCTGCATGCACAAGCTTTCGTTAGCTGCAACCCACTTTGTCATATGCAAGAAATAGAAATCAAATAGTGGGTATATACGTACATCCCAGAGTAAGGAACAACAATGGGGATGGTAGGTGTTAGCAAAGTCCATTCAGTTAGAGCAGACGAGGCTTATTCACAGAATGTCACAACCTGGCCAGTGTGCCCAGGGATGTGAAGCGCACAAAGCAGGATACGATCCCTGGGAACTGTCGAGGAAAAATAAAGTTACACAGCTACATTTTAGAGTTGGATCAGGTGCAGCTTTAATTGTGACACACACACAATCACATAACCATAGCTATGGGGAATACTATAGCCATAGGGAAAACACAGGTGGCTATAGGGAAGTCAAGCAGCATGTCTGGATGCTGGGCACATGTACTTCACCTGGCTACCAGATACAAAAGACTTATATAGGGGTTGCTTAGGTTCATTTGCATGTTGATTGTATAGTGGAATTTGATTAACAGTTCAGGAAAGACAATTATATGTACAATGGGGTACACCAAATGTTTTCACAGAAAAGACCAAAGAGCCATTTGATTATACAATGTGTTTCAGGTACCCTGGCTATCACCTGAAGATGGGTGGCTACACAATACATGTTAAAATGCTAATCTGTATGGAGTAAGTTCCTATGGGGCCAGGAAGACAGGGGGGCATGTACCGATACTTATCAGAACAGGAGATGTCTGTTCACAGACTTCAGAAGGGCTAGAGTTCACAAAAGGAGTTTGCATTTAAATTGTGGTCCTGAGACATCCCGTGGGATTTTAGCATCTTTATCTCAGTCTCAGTTTGGGGCATCCTGTCAATGATTTAACCCGAGGGCTTCCATCACAGTTCAGGCTACCCAGTTTCAGGCCAGGCCTTCTATAATCAATTTCAGGCCAGGCATTCTATAATCAATTCTATGATTAATTCTTTGATTCCACGGAACTTACAGGCAAAATAAGCATTTGGATCTGATATCTGGTGCATTTAAGAGCAGCCAGACTCAGCTCCTGCTCAGCTCAGTACAGCTCGGCTCGGCTGGGCTCAGCTCCCTGGGCCTCTCCTCTGGCCTCCAGCCACCGGCTGCTCTATCCTTAGCTCGTCCCCGCTCTCGACCCAGACAGGCCCAGGCAGCTCCAGCTCAGATGGAGGACAGGCCCCTCGTGCCCTCCTGGCTCCCTCATTGGCTGGCCCGCCCTGTCAGTCAGGCTGGCCTAAGGTGGCTTCTCTGAACTGGCCCTGGAGCTGTGTCTGTTTCAGAGCCCTGCTTCCTCAAGAGATGCCAGCCAAACAGACCCGCTAAGTTTCAGTGAGGGGCTAATAGACCCTTATACAAGGGCAAGTCACACCTGTCCAATGTGATGATGAGATGACTACTTCTGCAGATGTGGGGCAAGAGATGGATATGATATACCTTGACGTTAGGAAAGCTTTGATATGGTCTCCCACAGTATTCTTAACAGCAAGTTAAAGAAGTATGGGTTGGAAGAATGGACTACTAGATGGACAGAAAGCTGACTAGATCATCAGGCTCAACGGGTAGTGATCAACAGCTCAGTGTCTTTTTAACAGCCGGTAACAACCGGAGAGCCTTGTGGGCCAGTCCTGGGGCCGGTTTTCTTCCACATCAATAATGATCTGGAGGATGGAGTGGATCGCACCCTCAGGAAGTTTGCTGATGACACTAAGCTGAGGGGAGTGGTAGATGTGCACATGACTTATGAGGAGAGATTGAGGGAACTGGGCTTCTTTTGTCTGCAGAAGAGAAGTGTGAAAGGGAATTTGATAGCAGCCTTCAACTACCTGAAGGGGGCTTCCCGGGTGAATGGAGCTAGGCTGTTCTCAGTGTTGGCAGATGACAGAACAAGGAGCAATGTTCTCAAGTTGCAGTGGGGGGGTTGTTGGAAAAAGATTTTAAGTGTGGTTTGTTACTCTGCACCGATAAGAGACCCACACAGGATTTCAGGCTGGACAGTCTCCAAAAGAGTTTATTCTGCAGAAGGTCAATCCCCAAGCCCACAAGTGGACAGTGGAAAAAGACCCCAAATTCAGAGTTACAGACAGTTTTATACCTTATTACTACCTAAACACAAATGACAAAAGCATATATATATATATTTTTTTTTACAAGGGCATAAATCTATATTTTTTATAACTATTGGTTTATATTATTTGGCATACTTTATTTATAAGATACTTTTACAGATGTTTTGCAGCTAACTATAGCTTATCTATCAAGGTTGCATAGCTTGCTGAATTTAGCCGAGGCTTATCTCCTTCTGCATTTTTAAGAACTTTCTATGATCTGTGCACAGAGTGGAACGGCCTTGCCCGTCTCTAAAAACAAAGGGGCTAGCTAAAATGGAGTAACGGTGGTCAAGCAACTAAAAATCAGCTTACAGGGTCTAGGTTGGATATTACGAAAAACCTTTTCCCTAGGAGGGTGGTGAAGCACTGGAATGGGTTACCTAGGGAGGTGGTGAAATCTCCGTCCTTAGAGGTTTTTAAGGCCTAACTTGACAAAGGCCTGGCTGGGATGAGTAAGGTGGGGCTGGTCCTGGACTGAACAGGAGTTTGGAATAAAAGGCTTCCAAGGATCACTTCCAAACCTGATCATCTAAGATTCTTTGATTTGATGTCCAGGTGCAGGGATCCCGAAGAGAAATTGGAGCCACTTTGTCTACCTCTTCTTCGTAACAGGAATGAAGGTGGCAGTGCCTGAGTCTCTGGCTGCCCTCTTGGTATGGAAAAGTCTAAATCTCCCCCAGAATATGTGACTGGGGTTTTGTACCTCATCAGCTACTCTAACCAGCCTTCCCTTCTCAGTCCAGCCCCCTCCATCCTCTACAACGGTCCCTTCAGCAGATCCCGTGGGCAGTGGCTACTGTGACAGGTCCTGATAGCACAGCACCAATGAACTTGTGCTCCCAGGGATCTGGAGAGGGTCCTAGAACAGTAGAGGAGGCAGAGAGATTGTGGGTGGGAGGGCCTAGCTATCAGGGGATCACTGAGATCTGTGCATAGCTTTGAGGATCCATGGATGCTGGGTCACCCTGTTTATGTCTCAGGGAGAAGGGAAGGGACCTGCCCTACTGGGACAATCTGAGGGACATTTCCAGGAAGGAGCTGTATGGAATCTTCCTCCCGCATCCAGCACTGTGACTTTGTAGTGCACAAAACAGACCTGCTGGGGAGAAATCTGACTCTACATAACTATTATTAGACTGATTTACTGCATTGCAGCAAGATTACAGCTGTAACAGCATCATCGGTACCACTTGGCCGCCCTCAAGGGAGCCCTGTGACTCCTCTGAGCCGTACACACAGCGCTGACAGACTGGATTGCGGGAAGAGAGCCTGCGGCAGGGCTTGTGCTGCTCTCACATTTGGTGGCATAATCACACATCCCCTGTGATTGGGCTTCCTGCAGTTTGCCATTGGCCATGACGGGGTTAAAGCTGGCACACACTGAACCAATCAGCTGAGGGTCCCAGGTGGCCAAGTGACCCCCATGGAAATGGGCAAACACGCTTCATAAGGACAGTTGCAGCCTGTCTGAGCAGACACTGCCTGCTGCCCGTGCAAGCTCTGCGCTGACTCCTTCTCCTTGCCCTGTTCTGTTCACTGCCTCTGAAGCATCCGGCACCAGCTTCTGTCGGCAGACAGGACGCTGGGCTCCGGGGGCCTTTGGTTTCACTGAATACGGCCATTCTTCTCTTCTTAGATTGTTCCATGGATGGATGGGTCGCCACAGAAAGGCTATTTCCAGGAGCTCCCTCTTCCATAGAGCCAGCATAGCCCCCCCAGAAGAGGTCCCAGGGTTTTTCAGTATGGGAGACTGTTGGGGGGCTGGAGATGAGACCTAGGGGTCTGGTAACAAGAGTGAGAGAGGCTCACGGTTTGAGCTAGAGCTTGGCTGGAAAATAGAGGATATTCCCCCCCATGAAAAATTTTGACCCACAATAAAATGTTTCTTTTTCATCCATTTGGGGAGGGGGGATTCATATAAAACTGATAATTTTTCATTGAAATTATACTTAATTGCCATGGTGCTGCTGACAAAAGGAAGAAGGGAGAACAGAAGAATATGGACCCTGAACTTCAGGAAACCAGACTTTGACTCCCTCAGGGAGCTGATGGGCAGGATCTCATGGAAGGCCAATCTGAGGTGGAAAAGGAGACCAAGGGAGATGACTGTATTGTAAATAAACCTTTATGAGGGCGCATAAAGCGTGTGCAGAAAAATATAAAATAGGGCATACGAACAGCTTAGCTTACCGAATAACTCTTATATGAGCTTAGGCACAAAAAGGAAGCTTACAGGAAGTGGAAGCTTGGACAGATGACTAAAGAGCAGCATAAACATCCTGCTGGATCATGCAGGGGTAAATCAGGAAGGCCTAATCACAATTGGAGTTGCCGTGAGGAAGGGACATGAAGGGTTCCTACAGCTATGTTAGTAACAAGAGGAAGGTCAGGGAAAGTGTGGGCCCCTTACTGAATGGGGGAGGCAACCTAGAGAGATGATGTGGAAAAAGTTGATGTACTCTATGCTTTTTTTGCCTCTGTCCATGGGGCCGGATGCAATGAATCCAATACATCCAACAGTGCTGAGGGAGGTGGCTGATGTGATTGCAGAGCCACTGGCCATTATCTTTGAAAACTTGTGGCAATTGGGGAAGGTCCCAGATAATTGGACAAGGCAAATCTAGTGCCCATCTTCAAAAAAGGGAAGAAAGAGGATCTGAGGAACTACAGAACAGTCAGCGTAGCTTCTATCCCTGGAAAAGTCACTGAGCAAGTCCTCAAGGAAACCATTTTGAGGCACTTGGAAGGAAGGAAGGTGATCAGGAACAGTCAGCATGTGTAAAAGGGAGATGACACCAATTATGTAAGCGGGGGAATGGGCCCACTATTGTGGGGAACTTTCCTGGCTCACACACTACAATGGTGGAGTTAGCTAGCAAAAGGATTTGAGTCTTTGCTCCCACTCTGTTTACCCAGAGGCCGGCCTGATCTCGAGGGCTCCTCTTCCACCCTCTGTGTGATGGGGTTCCCATAACCCCAACAAGGCTAGGCTCAGGATTCCTGGGGCTCAACCTCCAAATCTTGCCATGGTCCCTTAGGGCAGGGGCTAGGGTTTCCCCACTGCAGGCACTAACTCTGTCCCGGATGCTTTCCTTGACCCACTGATCAGTGCAGGCAGTGCACAGAAATGCAATTTATTACACAAACAGCAACCAAACAACAAATACAAAAATAAAAAAAGAGGAGAAGTGTATTTCCCTTTAACTTAACACTGCCCTTGCCAGAGGGAACCACAAACAGCATCTCTGGGATGTAAGGGAGGTTCACAGTCTGTGTCACACATCACAGGCCCATTGCCAAGGCCCTGGCTGCACTGCAGGGACACAGAGAGTCGGACACATGCTCTTGCAGTGGCCAAAAGCTTCCAGGCTCTAGGGGAAGAGCACTTCTCCCCACCATCACCTCTGAGTCCAGCCTGCACGGCCTCTGGGCTGGGGATGTCTCCCTGCATCAAGCCCTGCCCAGGGTCACCCTCACATCGCTGCCCTAGCTGCTCATTCACAGCACCCGGCCCATATGGCTCCAGCCCCAGCCCCAGCCCCTGCTCAGCTCAGCTCAGTGCGGCTGGGCTCAGATCAGCTCTCTGGGTGCCCCTATGGCTCTGCTGCTGTGGGTCAGCTCGGCTCAGCTCAGCTCAGCTCCCTGAGCCTCTGCTCTGTCCTTAGCACGGCCCTGCTCTTGGCCCAGGCAGCTCCAGCTCACATGGAGGATGGGACCCTCCCACCCTCCTGGCTCCCTCATTGCCCTGCCTGCCCTGTCAATCAGGCTGACCCGAGCTGGCTACTCTCCACTGGCCCTGGGGGCTGTGTCTGTTTCAGGGTCCTGCTTCCTCAAGAGATGCCAGCCAAAAAGACCCAGTAAGTTTCAGTAAGGGGCTAATAAACCCCTTACATTCCCACCTGCTAAAATTCTGCCACACCCAGGATTTTCACACCAGTGCATCTAGGTCGCATATTAACAGCATTTACCAGCATCCTGTAATACATAAAAAAACTTCATTAACAATTAACAGAAAGAACATTTAACGTATTTAACACTCCATGTCCACTTCTCTATGTTATACACAATAATATTCATCAGTACTCCACAGAGTTCATAACATAATCATCCCTAAGTTTAGCGGGTGGTACATTCTTAGTTCTCTGGGATCTTCTGAAGAATGGTGGTTCCTCATCTATATTCTCTACGCTCCTGTCCTCAGGTAACAGTAGGTCAGTTTCCAGGATCTGGCCATTTTCATTATGATTTGGGGTTACCCCACTCTGTTTCCCTCGGTATTCAGTTTGTGGGACTAGAACCATTCCCCCATGGGTTTCATTCTCCTCAGGGCATGCTGGCCTATGTCTCCTATGGTCCTTGATCAGACTAAGGGAGCAATGTTTTAGCTGATCCCTATGTACTACTCTTTCAGGGCCTCCCCGTTCAGGCCGGATAGTGTAAACTGGCAACTCGGGGTTGTTGTGAGCAACTACAACGTATGGATTCGACTCCCACTTGTCCCATACTTTATTGCGCCACCGGTGTCTATGGTTACGAAACAGTACATGGTCGCCAGGCCAGATGAGAGCCCCAGTGGACGTATGCGATCATACGTCCTTTTCCTACTTTGGGCTGTGTCTTTAGCTGTACCGGGAGCAACTTCACAGGCAGTCTTCAGTCTGTCATGGTGACCTTTGACCCAGTGATCCAAATTAGTCACCTCATCCTCCTCAGGGCCCTCTCTGCCCAGAATATCTAATGGCAACCTGGGATCTCTCCCGAACATGAGATAAAAAGCAGAACCCGTTGACGAATGAACGTGGGTGTTATAAGCCAATGCCAGCTCAGGAAGATGTTCCTGTCAGGCTCACTTCTTTTCAGGCGGGAGTGTTTTTACCATGTCATGTATCATACGGTTAAATCTTTCACACTGAACGTTTCCTTGTGGGTGATAGGCTGTTGTTCGGCTTTTGGCTATACTGTAGAGATTGCACAATTCTGATGTCACCTCGATTTCAAAATTCCTTCCCTGGCCCGAATGTACCTGTGCTGGACAACCATAGTACACAAACCAGTGTTTTATGAGGGCTTCAGCCTTTTTTGCACGCTGTCTGGTTTTTAGCTGGAACTGTGACAGTGAATCGGGTAAATATGTCCGTGAGAACCAATACGTTCTCATACCCCTCTGAAGATCTCTCTGGTCGTGTGTAGTCCATGGCTAAGACCTCCATTGGGGCAGTCACATTAGTACAAGTCAACGGTCTCGGGTGGGATGAAACACATCCTTGGCTAGGGCACACCGTTTGCACTGACGGATCCACGATGGCACGCTGCTACTCATCGTGGGCCAGTAGTAATTCCTCCTCATCACCTCAAGAGTGCTCCTGTCTCCAGAATGCCCCCCATGATCATGCCTGGCTTCGTAAACTTGCTGGCATAGTGACAAAGGCACCACTAACTTCCACACTTCTTCACCATCTTGGGGATGGTAGGTCAGCCGGACCAGCACTCCGCGGTGTAATCAAAGTTATTCCCACTGTCTGGCCAGCTTCTTAGACTGGGGGTGTCTGACCCTAAATGCTTGGTCTGGTTTTGTTCGGTTCCTGACTGCTGCTAAAACAGGTCCTACGTCACCTTTCCATTGCAGAGTTTGAATCTCCTCCCATGAATACCCTGAGAATATCATGCTATCCCCTTTTACCAGGTTTAGTACTGCATCCTGTACCGGCACTTCATCCACAGACAGGTCTGCACAGCGTCTGCAGCAATGACAAGGAAATCTTTCTCCAGATATTTGCCTTCTTTTGTTTCCTTCTCTAGGAATAATCTAGACAAAGTGTCTGCACTGACATTCTGCTTTCCAGGTTTATACTGTACTTCAAAAATGAATTCAGCAAGTTGGGCTACCCACTGGTGTTCAACTGCACCTAAGTTAGTTGTTGCAAGGTATCAGAGTGGATTGTGGTCTGAGATCACCGTGAACTTAGATTACACTAAATAATCCTTAAATATTTTGGTGACAACCCATTTCAAGGCCAGCAATTCTAATTTAAATGCACTGTAGTTTTTGTCGGTTCTTTCTGAATTTCTCAGCCCTCGGCTTGTATATGCGATCACACGTTCAGCCCGCTCTTGTCTCTGGCTGAACACTGCTCCCAGGCCTGGCAGGATTCCATCAGTTGTCACCATAATGACATGCTAAAGTCGGGGTATACGAGTACAGATGGTGACATTAGCCAGTGTCTTAACTCATCAGAAGCTGCTTGACAGGCATCATCCCATACAAAGCATTGGTCTTTTCCTTTCCTCTGAGCTGGTTGGCCCACTAGCCCATATGGGGGGGCAGCAATGCACGCAGACTTTGGAACAAATTGTCTGTAATAGCTCATGAAGCCAAGAGACTGCCGCACTTGCTTGGTTTTCTTGGGGACTGGCCAATTTTCCAGCACCTTGGTCTTCTCCTCATCTACCTGGATTCCATCCTTTGAAATCACATGGCCAAAAATAATTTGACTTTTTCATGTAGGAAGCAAGACTTGCTTGGCTTCAGCTTCAACCCGTGTTCCTTCAACCAGGGACACTTCCACACAGGGTAGCAGCTAGGCATCCTTGCACGTCACCTCATTCAGTTTCCTGTAGTCACAGCAGAATCACACCGTACCATCCTTTTTTATTACGATCACTGCAGGTGAGGGTCAGGGGCTGTGACTTTCTTTAAGGACACCTTGGGCCACTAGGTCTTGCATATGTCTTTTTACCTCCTGGAACACTCGTGGGGAGATCCTCTGGTGTCTCTGCTTTATCGGGACAGCATCTCCAGTGTGTATTTGATGTGTCACCCTGGTGGTGTAGCCAAAGTCTCGCTCATTTCTGGAAAAGACATCTTGATGTTTCTCCAGTAGTGCCCGCAAATGACTAGCTTGTGTAAGGGTTAAGTTCTGGAGGTCCATTTGAACTGGAATGGGTACCTCCCCAACGGGTGCCACCTGTGGTGATATGCACAGTGCTCTCTTTTCTACTTTTGTCACCTGCTGCTCATCCCCGTCTTCTTCTAAAGCCACCCTCACTGGGGGGACCATTCCTTCAGGTCAGTGTACCTCTGCCACTCTGGTCCGGGGACACAATTTTATGGTCTTCTCACTTGAGTTTAACAGCCTGACTGGCATTTTTCCATTGCTGGCATTAGCAAGTACATTTGCAGCCAAGAGCCCATTAGGGAGACTGGCCCCAAGTGTTGGCTCAACAATCACTTGGTACCCAGCCGCATCCATCAATAATCTTCTCACCCCAGGGAGGTATAACCACCGTCTGTCTCCCTGCCACCTTAACATAGCCGAATTGTCCCGTGGGACCTGGGAAACAGCCCTGTCTCTCCACTCCACTTCAATGTAGAATATTTTTTAGGTTGCCCATGACGGTTCATCTCCCGGGTCGCTTCCCCTATCATTAGTAATTCTTTCAGCTCTCTGATAATATTCATCCCGAGAATTCCCAGGACCCTGTCCTCCATTAAAATCTTTCTGAAGCTGTGTCCTAGAGGATAAAGATACATTCCCAGGAATCAGTCAACCCATGTACCTTATGTCAGCTTCAAGGCACCCCACAATAGGGATGGTTAGTCCATTAGCTGCCGTCAACTGTACAAATTGGGTATTGTGCATGGTCAGATCTCTCTCCTCTAGGTAGCTTTGGAAGTAGGATTTGGAAATAGAGGTGACTTCGGAGACACTGTCTATCAAGCAGCGGGTCCTCACACCTGCTATGGTTAATTCCACTGTCAAGAATTCTCCAAATGCCCGACCACAGAAGTCATTGAACACACTAGCATCATCAGGGTCTTCCTCCTGACTGCTGGCACGCTGCCCTTTTCCTAGGGACAGCCGTAGAAACCCTTCTGTCCCCACCTGGCCTTCCCCTGGCAGTGAGTTACTTGCTCCTGGTACCCCTTGGGTTTCAGTCTCCTGGGGCCCCAGTCTCTTTCTCAGTGAACATTCCCAGCTACTATGTTGATCTTCGGGGCCCTGAGGCCTTGGAATGCCTTGGTTTGCTAGCGGGGCTCTTTCCTTTCATCACCTCGGTCATCACTTTCAGCATCTCCCCCTGCTGGATTGTCAGTTTCTGGAATGCTTCACTTAAACTTTCTAGTGTTAACTGTGTTTGGGGCAGGGCCTTTTCCCCAGTAGTTGCATTCACTAGGCCCGCACTTCGTGTACAGGTGTCAGACTTGGCTGTCTCTTCCACCAGAACTTCCTCTTCTTCAGACCATGTAATAGCAGCCAGCGTTAGTTCATGGAACTTCTTACCAGGCTCTTCCTTAAACCTCCTTTTCATTTCCCGGCGGAGGGAGTCATCTCGGAGCCCCAGCACTAACTGCTCTTTCAGAACCATAGCTGGGTCGGGGACTTGTCGAGGGTCTTGCTGCTCCACCTTGCTCATTTTATCCTGGAGATCATATGCGGGCTCCTGTTTTCTCTCAAAGAACTCCTTTAGTTGGGTTCCAATAAGTACCTTCTCTCCAAATACTTCTAGGAGGAGTTCAAACACTATTTCCACTTCTTCTTTGTCTGCCTGTGCCATGAACTTTACTGTGGCCTTGGCCTGGCCCTTAAGGTGTTCCTCAATGAAGTCCACACGATCTCCTTTAGGTACTCATAGTACAGCATAGCTGCCTTCGCAGACTTGATCCATTCCTCTATTGTAATGTTTCCTGGTCTAGTCGAGAGCCGCTGAATTCTACAACCTCTGCTCCCGTGAGACATAAATGATAGGAGGTTTCTTAGCTTCTGCTCTCTGTTGGTCTATTACTGCCTTAGACAACAATAAGACTTCTCTCTGTTCATCTCTGGCTCATTGTAATGCCTCAGCTTGGTCTCAAAATCTGGTCACATGGAGCTCACAAATCAGCTCACACGGAGGAGAACCCCCTGTCCTCCTGGCTCCCTTATTGGCCTGCCTGCCCTGTCAATCAGTCTGACCTGAGTTGGATTCTCTGCACTGACCCTGGGGGCTGTGTCTGTTTCAGGACCCTGCTTCCTGAAGAGATGTCAGCCAAAAAGACCTGCTAAGTTTCAGTGAGGGGCTAATAGACTCTTACAGAAGGGCAAGTTACACCCGTCCAACCTGATTGCCTTCTATGATGAGATGAATACTTCTGCGGATGTGAGGCAAGCAATGGATATACCTTGACATTGGCAAAGCATTGATATAATCTCCCACAGTATTCTTGACAGCAAGTTAAAGAAATATATGTTGGAAGAAAGGACTCTTAGATCGATAGAAAGCTGATTAGATCACCAGGCTCAACGGGTAGTGATCAACAGTTCAGTGTCTTTTTAACAGCCGGTAACAAGCGGAGAGCCTTGGGGGCCAGTCCTGGGCAAGGTTTTCTTCAACATTCATAATGATCTGGAGGATGGAGTGAATCACACCCTCAGGAAGTTTGCTGATGACACCAAGCTGGGGGGGAGTGGTAGATGTGCACATGATTTATGAGGAGAAGCTGAGGAAACTGGGCTTCTTTAGACTGCAGAAGAGAAGTGTGAAAGGGAATTTGATAGTGTCCTTCAACTACCTGAAGTGGGCTTCCTGGGAGGATGGAGCCAGGCTGTTGTAAGTGGTGGCAGATGGTAGAAGAAGGAGCAATGGTCTCAAGTTGCACTGGGGAGGTCTAGGTTGGATATTAGGAAAAACTTTTTCCCTGGAAGACTGGTGAAGCACTGGAATGGGTTACGTAGGGAAGTGGTGGAATCTCCATCCTTAGAGTTTTTTAAGGCCTGGCTTGACAAAAGCCTGGCTGGGATGAGTTAGTTGGGGCTGGTCCTGGACTGAACAGGGGTTTAGAACAGAAGACCTCCTGCGGTCCCTTCCTAATCTGATCGTCTAAGATTCTTTGATTTGATGCCCAGCTGCAGCAGCCTGTATCCCCAAGAGAAAGTGGACCCATTTTGTCTACCTTTTCTTCGTAAGAGGAATGAAGGTGGCACTGCCTGAGTCTCTGGCTGCACTCTGGGTATGGAAATGTCTAAACCTCCCCCACAGTCTGTGACTGGGGTTTTGTTGTTCACCAGTTACTCTAATCAACCTTCCCTTCTCAGACCTCCCCTGTCCATCCTCTACAACGGCCCCTTCAGCAGATCCCGTGGGCAGTGGCTACTGTGACAGGCCAGATAGCACATCACCGATGGACCTGTGCTCCCAGGGAGCAGCAGAAGGTCCTAGAGCAGTTGTGGAGGCACAGAGATTGTGCATGGCAGGGCCTGGCTATCAGGGGATCACTGAGAACTGTGCATAGCTTTGGGGATCCATAGATTGGGGGTCGCCCCACTTATATCCCAGGGAGAAGGGAAGGGACCTGTCTTACTAGAACAATCTGAGGGAAATTTCCAGGTAGAAACTATGTGGAATCTTTCTCCCGCAGCCTGCACCCTGGGTTAGTAATCCAGGAAAGGGGGCTGCTGGGAAGAAATCAGATCCTACAGAAATATTATTAGTCAAATTTACTGCACTGTAACATCATCATCAGTACCATTTGTCCACCCTTAAGGAAGCCCTGTGACTCCTCTGACAGCCTGACAGCCTGGATTGGAGGAATAGAGCCTGCGGCAGGGCTTGTGTTGCTGTCCAGTTTGGTGGCATCACTGAGCATCCCCTGTGATTGGGCTTCCAGCAGTTTGCCATTAGCCATGACGGGGTTAAAGCTGGCACACACTGAACCAATCAGCTGAAGGTCCCAGGTGGCCAAGTGGCCCCCAAGGAAATGGGCAAACATGCTTCATAAGGACAGTTGCAGCTTGTCTGAGCAGACACTGCCTGCTGCCGGTGCAAGCTCTCTGCCGACTCCTTCTCCGCTAGGGTGCAGATCTCTGTTGGCAGCTGCTCCCCTTCTCACAGGCATTGGGTACGTTTGCAGGTTTCTGTGTCTTTAAATCTCTCAAATGTCAAGGGAAGGGTAAAGGCTGCCAGCTGCTGAGATGGGCAGATGTTCTGTGCAGCGGCAGCTGACTCTGCTGTGCTGTGGGTGTGACTCAGTTACAGGGGTTGGAGAGCAGGCAGCACTAGGTAGCTGGGGGACCCTATTACATGTGCCCATAGTCTATGGGGGATCATTCAGGTACACAGAATCCCCAGATTCAAAGCGATCTTGGAATGTGAAAATCCCGATTCCCCAAGTCAGGATTTCTCTATTGGTTCCATTTGCAGAGGTGCAGTGCTCTGGAACTGAGAAGACCCCTGGAATATTAGTATTTCCCAAACTACTTTAAGTTAATTTCCTTATGGGAATTTCTGTCCTGTCGAAACCCCTCACAGTTACAGGGCATCCTGCATCCCTGCCCCGTCTCTGGTCTCCTGGTGCCAGATGTCAGCCTCGTCCCTTTCCCTCTCCTGTGGGGGAATCCCATCATTCTTCCACCATCAGGCTGGACCCTGGGCTACAGCAGATGGTGGGTCAACTGGGCTTGTCCAGCAGGTAAAACTTGTTCTGCAACTTTCTTCCCTTTCTTCCTTTCTTCCCTTTGGGAGTCTGTGAGCTGTGGTGATCAGCCAGTCTTATTGAACCCAATTATCTTTTAATCTGAACAGTAGGAAAAAAGTGTCACATGGGTGAACAAAAGGGTTTTAAAACAACAGTCTGTACCTGACTCTTATCTTAAGCACCCCCACTCCTTTGGGACTCAGGCAGAATAAGCATCTTCTGAATTCCCCAATATGTGTGTGAGTCTAAAGCACCAGCTGCCCAATCATTGAACTGACTCCTAGCACTGGTGAAAGAAGCTGTGTAACTTGGCTGGAGCCTGGAAATAGGATGGTCTCAGCGTGAAGCTCAGGTGCTCTCTCTTAATCTCTCTGCAGTGAGAGATGGCTTTTCTTGAGCTATTGCTTCCCTTCCTCTTTGTTTTCCAGCAGCCTGCTATTAAACTCGGACTATATAATTCAGTAGATAGACAGTCAGAGAGAGAGAGAGCAATAGATGACTTTCATCTGTGACATGAAGTTGGATTTCTATGAATACTCATGCATTTCACTTTGAAACTCTCTTCCCGCAAACCCTCATCATAGCTGAGTAATGGGTGCTGCGTTACAATGTACTAGAGCAGTGGTTGTTCTCGGTGGTTGTACAACATACTAGACCAGAGCCTGGGGGTCTGTACAATGTACAATATGGTTATTTGCACCTGCCTTTGAAATTTTGTAGGGGTCCAGATATAAAAAAGGGTTGAAAACCAGTGTACTAGAAAGTGGTAGACCAGGGAATAAATATTGTATATGCTGATCCCAAAGTCTGCACCACTCCGGATAAAGGCTGCAGCTTGACATCACAGAACTAGCAGAGAACCAGTCAGCTATGAACCCAGGGATAGAGAAGGTAGCAGCAGCAAAGGATTCCACAGACTTTAGTTTGCTGACAGGCGATTGAATGAGGGCCGACAGTCTACATTCTTTTCAAGTTCTCAAGAAATCACGATGACACAAGTTATGTGTTAGGTCCCCCTCTAACCTGAGAAATCATCCCTAAAAAATGATCCGAGGGGAAAGAATGGGTTCACATGTGTGTGCTAAAGTATGGTTCTAGAAATGTTATGGAAAATTTTTCATCGTACTACAGTTACTACAAAACAAATGTTCATTACATGCATGTCTATCGAAAGCGAGCAGCAGAGGTGTTGCAGCAGGGGTAACTTTACTACTTAATGGCTTTTGCTTTAAAAATTTTTTCAGAGGTATTCCAGTTTCTGTTTGTGATGGGTTTGTTCTCTTAACTCTTTGTTCAGTGAGCAGTTGTATGATTTTGTCTCCTCTTAAGAGACCAGAAGCTGCTTGTAACTCTTATATTCAGAATTATGCACACAATAGTTTTGATACACTTGCGCGAGACATTCCAAGAAGACATGAAACGAGAACCGCTGGTTTGTGTTTCAGCAAAGAGTAGCGATGAGGTGCAGTCAAGGCGTTCATATAGTGGTTGTATGTAACTTACAACCATCACTGGTTACATGAGCATGTCTGAAGTAACTTGCACTCTCAACTGGATATTAGTGCAAAACCAGTTGTAGCAGGTTGTTCAAGTGCCTGACCTGCTTCTGCTTCTGCTGTGTTCACAAAGTAAGAGGGAGACCCTCAGTTCAGGAACCACTGGTGCAGTTTTCTTTACAGGTCATGCTCCCACCACCTTCTCACCGTACCAAGCTTGCCTTCTAGTTTATGAACCGACGAGGGAGAAGCTATCGCTCTACTTCCACCTCCTGCCTCCCTCCCCTGGCTTCCCTTCTCTCAGCACTTAATGCAGCCCCAAGGATAAGTGGGCAGGCAGCTGTCTGGTTGTCTAACTAGGCGCAATTTTCTCTCCAGCCATCTCCAATTCACCTCCCTAAACTGGAGCTGGCATGACAGAGGGCAGACTAAGCAGGTCTTGCTCAGCACCCTGTCACACTGGTGTTTGCACTACTCACCATTTGGGCTCCAATCCCTCCCCCACCCAGCTGAAGTAACTCACTGTGTTAGCCTGGAACTTGCCAAAGATCTACAGACCCCTCGTATGAGGAGAGGATGTGGGTCCTGTGAGGATAAAGAGAAGCTTTAGGATGTTTGAAATGTCTGGATCCAGTCAACACTGGCCAGGGCAAATCATTCAGCTTGTTTTGGGGGGATTATTTGGGGTACAATATATCACTGAGAATATTTGTAATTGAAAGTTAATAGAGCCCGATTCTCATCGAATGTACACATGTAAATCTGGAATGATGCTATTTTAGTGAAAGTTTCTGAAGTCAGAACCTGGCCCTTAGAATTTTTCCTGTGTATTGCAAAGAGGTAGTATAAAGAGATATAATTTGGGCTCTCGGGAATAGAGAAAACAAATAAAATATAATGAGGCAATGAAACACATTTATAAATAGCATCAGTGCAGGACAGATAAATGAAATGACTGTATTCACCATGAGCTTGCAAGATCACAATTGTAAAATCACACAGCACACAAGCAGGCTGTGGAACATACGGTCACAAGATATCAATGGGACCAAGAGTTTAGTAGGATTCAAAGAGGGACTGGAGGTTGATCTGGTGACCAGAAAATCCACTTACAGTAATGAGGGGGTTTTCAAATAGTTTGAAAGGGTCATAAACCTTCCTGATTTACACCATAAAATATGTCTGTGTTAGGAGGAATTTCCCTTGGGAGCAGGTTATCTCACAGCTGGCTATTGTATGGCTTCTTCTACCTTCCTCTGAAAATTCTATTTCTAGCCACAGGAAAAGGGGCTAAATGCACTACAGGTCTGATCTAGTCTGGCATTCCCTATCGGTGGTGTATGTGAGAATATAGGAACGGCCACACAGGGTCAGATCAATGGCCCATGAAGCCCTATATCCTGTCAAATGACAGGTACAATGCCAGATGCTTCAGAGGGAATGAACAGAACAGGTAATCATCATGTGCAAATCCAAGAGTATGTTTTTGTTGTCCTTCCTTGACCTTCCGGATGATTCTAGAGATACATTGAGAGCAGAATAATGTCTCTTTCAATATTATCTAGTCTCCTGTTACTTTTCCTTTCAGGAAGTAAAGTTCAAAACTACTTGGACCCACACAGTATATCATGTCAGCTGTCAATGAGACCAAATTCCAGTCTGCAGTGTTCCTTCTCACTGGAATACCTGGGCTGGAAGACGTCCATGTCTGGATTTCCATCCCCTTCTGCTTAATGTACATTATTTCTATATTAGGAAATTCATTCATTCTGTTCATTATAAAAACAGATCCAACCCTCCATGAGCCCATGTACATTTTCCTTTCCATGTTGGCTGTTACAGACCTTGGCTTATCGTTATCCACCATGCCGACGACAATGGGCATATACTTGTTTCACTCTAGGGAGATCAGCCACGATGCCTGTTTTGCCCAGCTGTTCTTCATCCACTCGATTACATTAACTCAATCTTCTGTGCTCTTGTGCATGGCCTTTGACCGCTTTGTGGCAATCTGTAACCCGCTGAGATATGCTTCCATCTTAACCCCTCCGAGACTAGCTAAAATGGGACTGGTGTCTCTGCTAAGAGGGGTGGTCGTAATATTCCCACTCCCCATTCTCCTGAAACAGTACCAATACTGTAAGGACAGCATCCTCTCGAATTCCTACTGCCTGCACCAGGATGTCATGACGATGGCTTGTTCAGATATCAGAGTCAACATCATCTATGGTTTCTTTTTATCAGTCTCTTCACGGGGGTTGGACTTGCTGCTCATCCTCCTATCCTATGTGATGATCTTTAAATCAGTGCTCAGCATTGCATGCCATGTGAAGCACCTCAAGGTTCTGAATACTTGTGTCTCCCACGTCTGCGTCGTCATTCTCTTCTACACACCACATATTGCCTTATCTGTGATATATAGATTCGTGAAGAACCCTTCTCCGATATTTCAGATTGTCCTGGGCAATGTCTATATGCTTGTCCCGCCCCTGATGAACCCACTTGTGTACAGCATGAAAATACAAGCAATTCGTGTGAGGATAATCAGGATATTCGTCAAGTGAAGGGTCAGTTTATCACCCAGCTCCAGAGAACCAAATGCCTGTAACTGGCTTCTTGCTATCCCCAGTCTCCACACTGCAGGGGGAAGCTCTGGGACAGTGAGAATCTAGCCTGAACAGCTGGGAGACTGGTCCTGTGGTTTGTGCACTGCTCTGCAGGTCAAGGTCCCAGGTCACCCAGGGAGTCTTTGACAGAGTTTGTAATTTTTTGTCTGTTGCCTAAATCCTGGTGCCCTGTCTTACCCACAAGTCCCTCCTTCCTTTTCCCAGCCACAGGATAGGAGCACAGGGTCATGACCTAGAACTTAAAGTGAAGAAACTCTTCTCCTTCTTGTGCTCCTGTTGTACTCAGCTGTGCGTGTTCCTGGTTCAGCAAGAAGACTGGGTTTGATGTTGAAATTGCTGGTTGAGTTTCTAGGGACTGTGCAATACAGAAGATGAGATTACATAATCACAGTGGTCTCCTCTGGCCTTAAAATCTAGGAATAGTTACACCTTACATTGAATTTATTTCCATTGTCTTATGAGAGTAACTGGAACAACTCTTAAGCAACGTCTTCTCTGTGTTTTAAGTCCATTTAGTCCTCTCTGGAGAATGAACCAGGTTCATCAAAGCTAGGTGAAATTTTTGAGACAGATTGTTCATTTGATGGAAAAAGCAGGTTCAGCTGATCCGAAACTATTTGCAAATTTGACAAAATAGTTTTGGCCATTCATAAAAAGGGTCAGAGGGAGAAGGTGGTGGACCTGTTTCTCATCACCCAGCATAATCTTTAGGTCATTGATTATAGTACTCATGTGGGTTGTGGGAAGGCCCAGATTCAAATCCCTCCCCCCCCTTGACCAAAACTGAAATGGAGCCACTAGAAATTCAGAACATCTGTGTGGATGTTGTGGTTTGGGCTCTGACTCAGAGGGATAGGGATGGGTCCGAGGCCGAATGTCTACACAGCTCCTTTTAGTGCAATAGTTTGCGCCCCCTGAGCCTGAGTCTGTTGCCCCAGTTGCAGGGTCTCATTGCCATGAGCTGTGCAGATGGACCCTCAAAGAACCAACTACCAGACCAGGAGCAGTTTTACAGGTGAAAAGCAGCACCGTGAACTGCACTCAGAAACTTGTCGACAGTCAGGGCCGATTCTGGAGCACTGGTGTGACGTTCTCTGCACAATGATCTGCCTAATTGGTGGGTGCATGTTATAGTTTGCAGAGGTGTCCCTGAATGGTGTAAATGAGCAGAGCCCAGTCATCTGCATCGCAGTCATCTAACCCCGTCGGACAGAGGGAGTACGGTCCCACAATAGAAAGGAAAGGGCTCATTGTAACACACTACACCCCATGTACACCCTTCTGGTGTAATTGGCTATTGTCTAATGCACAGTATGCCATGTAAGATGTTTTTGGAATGCTCATGTCATACTGAACATTAGTGTTATAGTAGTATGTTTATTGCAGTGTCATGTGTATGGTTAGGAGGCTTCGCTGTGTAATATTCCCACATATGTGTGTCATGGCTTGAGACAGATCTAGGCATAACTCTACAGAGCTCAAGAGTAATTCACATCTCCTTAGGAATTGCATAGAAGAATCCAGCTAAACATTCCAAGAACAAAGGACTGGCCCAAACATCAACAAACGAATCCACAGAGGATCACAGTGACTCAGGTCATGGAGGGAACCATGCACGGACACTGTTTGTCCCCTGACCCTGAAAGGGGGTGCAAGGTATTTGAGAAGTGGGAAGGAATACATTAAAAAGGGGAAACATTTTGCTGTTCTTTCTCCCTTCCATCGCCATCTGCAAACAGCACCAAACAACTGAAGTGTTGATCACAGGGGGAGGGCCTGCGTGGAGGCAGACCAGCCAGCTTTTGGTGAGAATCATCTGAACATGTAAGGTTGCTGAAAGTGTTATGCTTTGTTTAGAATGTGTTTGGTTTTTGTGTTTTATATTAGAGGGAAAAACCACCAACAACAAAATCATAAGAAAATCTCTAAAAGGAAGGGGGAGAGAGAACACTCGTCAAATATTTGAACAAGCCATCTTACCAAACTCTTCTAGTATCTCTGTGTATCCGAATGTTTGAAATCTAAGTACGCTTTCTTCCAGGCTCTCTGCCTACGATTCGTATAAATGTTTCTGTCTGTGATCTCCAGGGTTATGCCTCATATGAGTACTTGTACTACCTTGCTTTATGAAATGAAGATTGAAGCTAGTTAAATAAACTCTTTAGGAAACCTCTTACTTCATCCAGTGACTGAGTATCTCTTTAATGCGTGTGGCTAAGATGACACCTCTCTAGCAATAAAATGTCTGTGACCTCCCCATCTGTTAACACAGATCCTGGAATGGAGTTTCACATCATTGTTTTCTTTATATTATGTTTAAAGGACTGTTATGAATGTTCATGTGATTTCTGCATTATGTAGTGTATTTGACAGAAGTCTCTAATTGTAAAAGTCGTTATTAAAAATTGTAGGTTATAAGTGTACAAACAAGGTGGTCAGAAAGCAAATGCAACAAAAATATTCATGCAAGAAGAAGCACACGACTAAAAATATTGGGGTAGAGTCACATCCATGAATTGTACTGAGTTATCAAGAGTTTCCACCCTACTTGACTGTGCTTCTCTTTTCTGTAAAAGTTATTGACTATGAGAAAATCACTTGTGATTCAACAACTTAAAAATACCCCTTCATTTCCCCACTAGTCACTGACACTAACTTAACTCTAGAGGGCAGTGTCTAATGGTGCAATATTGAGGAAAGATGAATTATGTACAAGATTGAGTACAAAGAAACGGATTTCAGAATGAACGAGGGTTTTTTATGGAACTTGGTAACATCAGAACAAAACAACACTGCTTTGAATTGTTCTGTGGGCCAGGCTAGTGCACTGGAGACACTCTTCTGAGAAATTCCCGGCTAATGTAGGGCATTCCACACACCCCTTTTCCCTTGATTTCTGAAATCCAAATCATATACTTCAGACAGAACCGTAATTAAATTACTGGGATTCTGTCTCAGCTTTGTATACTGCCATGTCCAGGAAAATGTTCTGTATTTACAAACATGCCTGTGAATTTAAATTTGATTGCCTTTTCCATGAGTCCTGGCTTTCCTGGCTCTACTGTTGTTCCCAGGATTCCGTGGACCCACAGCCTAAGAGGATGTCACATGGCAGGTCCACTCCTGGGGCAGCACACTTAAAAAAATGGGTCTTCCCTCCCTCATTATGGGCATTGGCTTGACCAACTGCTCTTTTCTCACCACCACAATCTAAAAAAATCAACCCTCTGTTTTGGCGAAGTACAGCCCCTCCCTCACCCAGTAGCCACCCCGCCTGGTATAAAGGGTGGCATGCACCACTCTATGGCCATCCAGCTCTGAGTGTTAACGATATGCAGGGTTGCCCTTAAGGAAAATGGCTCACTAGGTAAAGGGAGATCCCCATATAGTGTCCCCTCTCCCTGCAGGCTGGGAGGATGGGGACAGGAACCAGGAGTGGAGCTTTGTGCTGCCAGGGGAAACTCCCAGAAGAGGACCTGACCTGGCCCAAGGAACATCCCCGTGCAGGGAAATAGGAACTCCCACCCTTCCCTAGCTCAGCCGAGACTAGCAGTTGGAGTCTGGCACAGGGAAGGAGACCCTGGCTGGGCATGCCCTGTCCAGAGCTGGGCCCAGAGCTTGGGGGCTACAGGGGCCTTCGGTTGGCTGTGTGTGTATCAGAAGGGAAGGTTTGTCTCTATAGTGCAGTGTGACATAGCCCAGGGTATAATCTGGACCCTTTGAATGGCTGTGCCCCCTTCATTCTCCACCTCAGGGTGGCTTTTGCACTGCCTTGCTGATGAACAACATAACCCGCCATGCTCTGGTCACTCATAGCCCTCAGCATGCAACTTTGTGTGAATGGTCTCCCAGGCCCTCATTAGCTACACACAGAGCAACACCTGCCACTTCTCTCAGCCCAGCCTTGCACCCCAGAAATGTGCGTCTTGTACGATCCAGTCCATTCACTGTACAAAGCAAGCTCACGTAAATCCGTTATTCCAGCAAAGGATAATAATTATGCACCAGCTTTGCTGTTTCAAGCAGAGTTTCCGATATACTTTGACCCAAGCACACTGGTCAGGATAAAGCAGTGAAACAAGTTTATTAACTACAGCAAGAAGGATTTAAAGTGATTACAAGTCATGTGAAATAAAGATCAAAATTGATTGGGAAAGAAATAAAAAGTAAACACGCCGTCTTATTCCTAAACTTTACCAAGTGAAGTAAGATTTGAAGCAAACAGTTTTTCTCACCCCATTGGATGTTGCAAGCAGTTCACAGCTCTTGGTCACACGATGGATTTCTTTCCCAGCCTAGGACCAATCTCCCCAGTTCAAAGTCTTTCAAGCAATTTTGATTCGGTAGAGATGTTGGAGGAGAGAGGTAATGAAAAATTCATCGTTTCTCATTTTGTGCCCTCCTCCTCTCCTTGAGAAACATCTCCCGCCCCCGCTGGGTGTAAGCAAAGCACTTTCCCATGCATGCACATGAGATTCAAAGTGTAATTTGGGACCGACTCTGATCTCCTTTACACCAGTGTAAGTCAAGTGTAATGCTACTGAAATGAATGCAGCGACTCTGGATTTGCACTGGTGTCACCGACAGCAGAATTTGGTCCTTTGAGTTCAGTGGGGTTATTTCCTGATTTTCACTGGTGTGAGTGTATAAGGCCCAATGGGCTAAATCTACCCCTCATGTGATGCCACTGAAGGCAATGGGAGCTCTGTGTGTAGAGATTCCAAGCTCTTTGGGGCAAGGATTGTGTTTTTGCTCTGTGTTTGATCAGTGCCTCACAGAATGAGGTCCTGGTCCATGACCACAGCTAGCTTGTGCTACGGCTGTACATATAATGACACTTAATAATTAGTTGAGGATCAAGCCCCTCTTCCTGTCTTTCAATAGCTGCTCAGAAGTGATCTTTACAGCTGTTGAGATCACATTCAACATTGCCTTGCGAAAAACAGAACTGCCTTCATATTTAGAGCATGATTTTCAATAATTCATGTTCAATATCCTAGGAACAACAGCAAGGAAATGGAAAAGGAGAACTGATTCCATAATGACTTCTTTAAATTATATCAGTGCAATGTTATCAACCTCGCCAAAATGATATTTGGCCTATGAACAAATCTTATTACATAGTTCTGCTTTGGAAAGTAATTGAGAAGAGAGGCCAGATGGCAACTCCAGCTGTGACCATCCTCACACTTTGGTGTCTTCTGAATGCAAACCCACATCTGCCCCCATCTCTCTAACAGTGTGAACCAAAACTCTGGATCCAAACACAATCTCACTTTGGGTGGTTCAAAAACTGTCAAAATTATCTAGGAAAATGCTTTCTGAAAGGAACAATGACAACAGAACACAGAAAAAAATATTAGTAAATATAAGAAAACAACTACAAATGGAGAAATGCTTTGAGACAGTGAATGGTTTGACCAGAATCTATGAAGAGAAATTCTCTCTTTCCATTGAAAACAATCTCTCTTTTGGAAGCAGTGTTATGACTGGATGTTCTTTGGATGGATGGAGTATTTTGCATATCCATCTTCAGAACTATTTGGTTTGGAGGAAATGTGGGATACACAGGTATCCAAGGACTTGAAATGCTCTTTCTGGGATGCAAAATTCATCGCTGTCTTGAGGATCAGAACTTAGGACAGAAGAATGAGCATGGTGTACATCCTTAATATGCAAATGATTATAATCAAGCCATACAAACTGTTGACCCTCTTGTCTGCATAAGCCAGTTTCATCGCGTCCTAATGCAAAACATATGAGTGGGAGAGCACAGTGGATCTGCAGAAGGGGAAGCATTTCATAAGGAAGAGGGGTTGGAAGACTACACAGATGCCCCATAAATAAATGTGCTATTCCTATTTTCCCTATTACTGAATTGGGGAGTAGCGAGGTCTGTCTCAGAGGATCATATATTGCAATGAAGCAATCAAAGGACATTCATCCAAAGGTATGGATGAAGAATATTTGGATGATGCAGATGTCAAAAGCAATTTCCCTGGCATTAAACCTAAATATGCCATTCAGCATTAATGGCAAAGTAGACCCAGATCTGCAAGGGCTAGTAAAAAAAGAAAAATGTACAAGAGCTGATGGAGACTTTGTTCTGTCCTGATAGCAAAGAGGATAGTTACCGTTCCCTATCACTGTCAGGACGTATTGGACACACAGTGAGAAGGCCATCCAGGAGTTCTGTTCCCGCATTCCAAGGGCACCTATGTGGATGAATATCTGATGACTGAAGATGCTATTATGGACTGTCAACAAAACATCCCGGTAACGTTCTTTTCGGTATCAGAGCCCTAAAATAAAAACATTGTTCACCATATAGACCCAGAGGCCACAAAGACTGCCCAAAATGCTGTAGTAGAGCTTCATGCCTCTGTTAGATGTCAATGGCCAGATACTCTGGTGGTGGAAATTGACGTCCCTCCACTGATGCCAAAGGGGCTACTCCTATTCACGCTGAGTGAGGATGTGGCTTAGTGTGAATTAAACTCATTAAAGGCACCTGATTTTCAGTGAGTGAATCCTCAGGACTTTTGCCAGTCTTGCCTCTTTAAAGTGTCTCATGTTGGGCACCTGAAATCCATTAAGAAAATGTTGGTCTAAAACATGATTTGTTTCACTCTCAAGGTAGTGTATAGAATAAAAGGTCTGAAATCTTCCTGTGCTGCCCCCTGTTCACATGGCTATGAAACATCTTTACAGATGAAAGGAACACGACGAAGTAAGTCAATGGTGCTTGACCATAGTGTGGGAGAAGAGATCAATGGGCGAGCGCCAGAACCTTCCCACAGTGGCTACAGGTCCACTTCTCAGATAGAGGTTGGAGCACATTCTGCTTCCTGCCTCGCCTATGGGTTTCAGCCTGGGTTCTCTGATGACTCTCTGTGATGACTGCACCAACCTTGACCCGGCTTCTCCAGACTGAATGGTTGTTGGAAGGGCTCCTCCTTTGTCAGGGGAATGCTGAATTTCTTAAGACCCTTCTTGACTTTGTCACTGTATCAGGGCTTCGGCCTTCCTCTGTGTTGCGGGTAGTTCTTGAGTTGGCCCTAGAGCACAAACTTCAGCAGACGAGCTTGAGGCTTGTGCTCCTTGTGTCCCAGCCAGCGAAGCCCACAAGCATCCAGTTTTTCTGCATAGACTGTAGGCCTGTTCTCTCAAGGATCTTCTTATGAGTAATATGTTGGTCGCAAGAGACTCTAAGGATTTTTTTGAGACAGCTAAGGTGGAAGTTGTTCAATCTCCACTCCTGCTTGAAGTATATGACCCAGCTCTCACAGCTGTAAAGGAGGATACTGAGAACACGAGTCTGATAAACGGACACCTTTGTATTCAGGATTAGCAGGTTGTTATTCCAGACATGTGAGGTAAAGTTTGCCAAAAGTGATGAAGGGAACTCTTTTCTTAATACTGATTACCATGCCTAACTTGATTCATGCATCAGAGAACTGCCCCCACTCACACCTATGCAATCAAGTGCACATCAGTAGTGTAACGGAGGATTTTGCAGCTGTACATCAGGACAGAATGGGACCCACTGGTTGATTCCAAAGAGGAAATACACATCTCTTCCAACCCTAAAGATTCTGTGATTTTCCCAACTGAACATGCGATTGGTTTCAGTATTGTTTGACCAAGGAGGATTTATCCCAATGCCTGTGAAGTAGGAAAGAGCACACTGATCATTGTGAAATCGAAAGATAAATAAATACACAAATAAATCAATGTGTGCACTGGCTTTTATGAAAAGTCAAGAAATTGCCAAAAATTCGCCTGCAGCAGTATTGAAGGACCACAGTTTTGACTTAAGGAGTTTGTCCATATAAAAACGATACTGCTTTAACAATACCGGTATGGCTAGAGCCATGCAACCCTCCCACCTCATCGTGGATACACCAAACCCTCTGCTGGTAAATGTTGACATTTTTAACAGCAACAGTGATATGTACGGTAGTCGAGACAGTAAATACAGATAAGAGAGAGAGTCTGCCTGCCTTGGAGAGATCCCAAAGCTGATTTATTTTCCATCATGGTGTAGAAAGCAAATGGTAGAAGAGTAAACTGCAAACATAAGCAAGCTCTGTGGGTCATTTTACTTTCTAAAGGAAGCAGAGAGGCAACTATTACTCAGACATAGACAAGAGTCGGCTATTGTTAGGGTACCCTGCACAAAAATAAGCTAGCAGCAGGGTTAGGTGCTTAAAGTCCCAAAGTTAGCCGAAAACTCTGCACATATCTGCAGGGTATAAACAGATAAGCAGAAGGACATGTACATGGGCTTGACTAGAAAGTCTGGGGATGAACTTCAGTGAGGGAAAATTAGGATTTGATTTCGCACCAACTTCATGAGCTACATGAAAATTGTTTTATTAATGAAGGAAAGAATCTCCCAAAAGAAGGGCAGAAAGCTCAGCTCTGTTAAATGCAGGCTGTGCAAACTCACTTAGCTTCAATCCTGCATTCACAGAGACAGGAACTGGGCAATCTGATAGTCGTTTCCATTACTAACTTCTTTGACTCAGGGCCAGATTCCTAGCTGGCGTAAATCTGTGTGGCTCTACTGAAGTCCGTAGAGCGTTGCTGATTTACACCAGTCGAGGATTTGGTTCTTGATGCTGATTTAAAGAGATAAACAGATCTGGATGCTGGGGGCATCTAGTAATAGTTTTAAACTTGGAAGAGCTTCCCAACTCACTGTCTCCTCAATCTCTGCAGATAGCAGTTCTTAATTGTCTCCAATGCAAGCTGGTTGCCAACCATCCATAAATTTCTGGACAGTTAGTAAAAAAATGTACAATATTAACACTGTCCATAAACCTGTAAATAAATGAAAATTTCTTTGAAATTGGGCAGAAATAAAACATAGTATATTTTGATGTTTATTGTCATCATTCAGAATCACTTCTTCTATCATAAAACTACATTGACCATGAGTAGATCAATTTCCTGTTTTCTATTATTGCACAGGCATAAAAAATCCAATTGATCAATTAACTACAGCTAAAACAACTGCATAATTCTGAATCCCTGTGTACGGAATAACGCGAGCACAGAGTTTATATTTGTAATAACACCACAGGTAATTTGGTCATGAAAATGTTCGTAAAGTCAGTACACACTTTTGTGACATATTGTATTGTTTATGGTATTTTTTGCGATGTCAGTGAAAAAAATCAACTTCAGATCTTCATGTCAGTAAAAACCAAATTGCAAGGTTAGCAACCCTGGCCCAGCTTGCATTAACAGGAACATTGACAGCAGATTGAGGGAAGTGATTGTTCCCCTCTATTCAGCACTGGTGAGGCCACATTTGGAGTATTGTGTCCAGTTTTGGGCCCTCCTCCCAAGTATGTGGACAAATTGGAGTGAGTCCAGCAGAGAACAACAAAAATTATTAGGGGACAGGGGCACGTGACTTATGAGGCGAGGCTGAGGGAAGTAGGCTTGTTTAGTCTGCAGAAGAGAAGAAAGAGAGGGGATTTGATAGCAGCCTTTAACTACCTGAAAGGGGCTTCCAGGGAGGATGGGGCTAGGCTGTTCTCAGTGGTGGCAGACGACAGAAGTAAGAGCAATGGTCTGAAGTTGCAGTGGGGAGGTCTAGGTTGCATATTAGGAAAAACGTTTTCCCTAGGAGGGTGGTGAAGCACTGGAATGGGTTCCCTAGGGAGATGGTGGAATCTCCATCTTTAGAGGTTTTTAAGTTGCAGCTTCACAAAGCCCTGACTGGGATGATTTAGTTGGGGTTGGCCCTGTTTGAGCAGGAGGTTGGACTAGATAGCCCCGATCTCGCTTCATCCCTCATCTTTTAGAATTCTATGAAGAGAGGCCTGATTCAGGGGGTGTAACAATGTGTTAAAGATGGGCAAATGAGGACATTTCTTCATGTGGTCATGTATAGGGGCATTTCAGCAACCAGCCAGCTGTCCAAGCCATGGCCAATTATCGGAATGGACTGTCAATTATTCTGCTTGTTGCTTTTAGCCTTTTTCAGGTCTTTGCAGAAACTGAGCATAACTAGGCAAACTGAGGGGGAGGGGACTAGACAGGTACACATGAAGTGAGCCTGGCTCTGTGTGTTCTCTCTCTCTGCATGTGCTGGGGCAAATGTCTGTTAAAAAACAAGACATCTGGATATATCCCAGAACTGCAGCAATGGGGAAATTATTGCTGGACTTACAGATTTAGACTTGCTTAACAATTTTTTTTTGTAGTAACACATCTGTAGTTGCTGCTTTTGCCCAGGGATTGATCTGTTTGGTCAGTTGTGTAACGTTTTCTTGACTGACATGTCTCTGTAACTTTTGAGGTATTAGGGGGAGATAGTGAGAGTCTGAGTTACTGGATCGCTTCATGGACACATTTGGAAGGGTCCCCAGGCGCAGAAAAAAGAACTGGCCATCTGGAAATCTGTGAGTGATTCACCCGAAGACTCCCAAAGATTGCTTCAGACTTGTGGGGGAAACTTAGTTTTGGGGTATTTTAATCACCTATTGTATTTGTGTGTGCTTAAGACTGTGGTAAAAGTTTCCAATGGAATTTCTGGAGACGAGAAGCAAAGCTTTAAATTAAAAGCACGTGGTTTGGATTTGTCTTTTTCAGCTATATAGCAGGCAGAGGTACTGTGTTTCCTTTGGTTTATTTCCTGACAGCAACTCACAGACACTAAAAGTTATGGGGTTGAGGAACCGTGGGTAACACTGCTACAGAACAATGGTTCCTGAGGTGGTGTACAATGCAGCTCTGATAGGGTTTCCCTTTTCTGTGTTAGGTGCTGTCAGCAGATCAAAGAGCTTGGAAAAATGTAAGCAGACTGTGAGCGTCTTACAGCTTTTTCTGAAGAGTTACAAGCAAATAACTATGTAATTTGCATGTGGTTCTGGTGATTGCCAGATGTTTGGAAAGGGTGCAGCAGCCCCTGGGACAATTCTGCGGTAGTACATGCATTCAGTTATAAATCAGATTCAGTTACTCCCTGGATTGAGACGTCATCTGAGTCTAATTTATCCGTGAGAAGAGCAATGACTTGGCATAAATTAAGCTGGAATAATGGGAAAGAATGGGATGAAACAAAGAAAGGGAAAATGAATGTTAATTATCAGGGAAATCATCTCATCATAGAAGGCAATCAGGCTGGTCAGGTATGACTAGCCCTTGGTGAGTCCATGCTGACTGTTCCTGATCAACTTCCTCTCCTCCAAGTGCTTCAAAATGGATTCCTTGACGACCTGTTTCATGATTTTTCCAGGGACTGAGTTGAGGCTGACTGATCTGTAGTTACCCTGATCTTCCTTTCCTTTTTTGAAGATGGGCACTATATTTGCATTTTTCCAATCATCCAGGACCTCCCCTGATCAACATGAATTTTCAAAGATAAAGGACAATGGCTCTGCAATAACATCATACATGGATTTGTCGAGTAGCCCTTTAAATGACCTTTAAATGACCAAATCCATCTCTATTCTCTCTGGTACATTTACTAGCATTTTACTCAGTTTAATATGCCAAGGAAAAGGCCCTCTGCCCTTTCTACTGGGGGCTCCCAGACTTTCTAAATAGTCCTGAACCTGTTCTTTCAGCACGGCTCACCTCCTTCCAATACTGAGTTGCCCAGTGCAGTAGTCTGGGAGCTGACCTTGTCTCTGAGAACAGAGACAAAAAAAACATTGAATACTTTAGCTTTTTCCACATCATCTGTCACTAGAGATGACTAGAGACTGTCAAGACTCATCAGGTACTCAGACCGCTACCCCTTCCTATTTCTCCACGTGGGCACCAATGACACTACCAAGAATGATCTTGAGCAGATCACTGTGGATTATGTGGCTCTGGGAAAAGAGATAAAGGAGTTTGAAGTGCAAGTGGTGTTCTCATCCATCCCCTCTGTTCAGGGAAAAGGCCCAGGTAGGAACCGTCGTATTGCGGAAGTAAATGCGTGGTTACGCAGGTGGTGTCGAAGAGAGGGCTTTGGATTCTTCATTCACGGAATGTTGTTTCAGGAAGAAGGATTACTAGGAATAGATGGGATTCACCTAACGAAGACAGGGAAGAGTATCTTCGCAAACAGGCTGGCTAACCTAATGAGAAGGGCTTTAAACTAGGTTCGACGGGGGACAGAGACCTAAGCCCGAAGGTAAGTGGGGAAGAGAGATACCACAAGGAAGCAGAAGGAGGAGGGTGCAGCAGGGGAGGCCTCCCGATGCCTACTGTGAAAGTAGGCCAATCGGCTACTTATCTCAAGTGCCTGTACACAAATGCAAGAAGCCCGGGAAACAAGCAGGAGGAACTGGAAGTCCTGGCACAGTCAAGAAACTATGACATGATTGAAATAACTGAGATTTGGTAGAGTAACTCACAGGATTGGAGCACTGTCATGGATGGGTATAAACTGTTCAGGAAGGACAGGCAGGGGTGAAAGGGTGGAGGAGTTGCACTGTATGTAAGAGAGCACTATGATTACTTTGAGCTGCAGTATGAAACTGGAGATAAGTCAGTTGAGTGTCTCTGGGTTAAGCTTAGAAGCAAGAACAATAAGGGTGATGTTGTGGTGGGTCTCTGTTATAGACCACCAGACCAGGAGGATGAGGTAGATGAGGCTTTCTTTACTCAACTAGGGAAAGTTTCCAGTTCACTGGACCTGATTCTCATGGGGGACTTCAATCACCCTGACATCTGCTGTAAGAGCAATACAGCAGAGCACACACAATCCAGGAAGTTTTTGGATAGTGTCGCAGACAATTTCCTGGTGCAAGTGCTGGAGCAACCAAGTAGGGGCCGTGCTTCTCTTGACATGCTGCTCACAAACAAGGAAGATTTGGTAGGGGAAGTAGAAGTGGGTGGCAACCTAGGCCGCAGTGACCATGAGATGGTCGAGTTCAGGAGCCTGACAATTGGAAGAAAGGAGAACAGCAGGATACGGACCATGGACTTCAGAAAAGCAGACGTTGACTCCCTCAGGGAACTGATGGGCAGGATTCCCTGGGAGGCTAATATGAAGGGGAAAGGAATCCAAGAGAGCTCACTGTATTTTAAAGAGACCTTATTAAGGGCACAGGAGCAAACCATCCCGATGTGCAGAAAGAATAGCGAATATGGTAGGCGTCCAGATTGGCTTAACAAAGAAGTCTTTGGTCAACTTAAATGCAAAAAAGAAGCTTACAAGGAGTGGAAGCTTGGTCAGATGACTAGGAAGGATTATAAAAACACTGCTCGAACATGCAGGAATGAAATCAGGAAGGCCAAAGCACAATTGGAGTTGCAGCTAGCAAGCGACGTGAAGGGGAACAAGAAAGGTTTCTACAGGTATGTTGCCAACAAGAGGAAGATTAGGGAAATTGTGGGCCCCTTAGTGAATGATACCTAGTGACAGAGGATGTGGAGAAAGCTGAGGTACCCAATGCCTTTTTTGTCTCTGTCTTCACAGACAAGATCGGCTCCCAGACTACTGTACTGGGTGGCACAGAATGGGAAGGAGGTGAACATCCCACAGTGCTAAAGGAACAGTCCAAGACTATTTAGAAAGATTGGACATACACAAGTCCATGGGGCCGGATGCAATGCACCCGAGGGTGCTGAGGGAATTGGCTGAGGTGATTTCAGAGCCATTGGCTATTATCTTTGAAAGCTCTTGGCAACAGGGGGAGGTCGCTGAAGACTGGAAAAAAGCAAATATAGTGCCCATCTTCAAAAAAGGGAGGAAAGAGGATCCAGGGAACTACAGACTGGTCAGCCTCACTTCAATCCCTGGAAAAATCATGGAGCAGGTCCTTAAGAAATCCATTTTAAGGCACTTGGAAGAGAGGAAGGTGATCAGGAACAGTCAACACGTATTCACCAAGGGAAAGTCATACCTGACCAACCTGATTGCTTTCTATGAAGAGGTGACTGGCTCTGTGGATGTAGGAAAGGCGGTGGATGTGATATACCTTGACTTTAGCAAAGCTTTTGATACTGTCTCTCACAGTATTCTTATCAGCAAGTTAAAGAAGTATGGGTTGGATGAATGGACTATAAAATGGATAGAGAACTGGCTAGAGCATAGGGCTCAACGAGTAGTGATCAATGGCTCCATGTCTAGCTGGCAACGGGTCACAAGCGGAGTGTCCCAGAGGTCGGTCCTGGGGCCGGTTTTGTTCAACATCTTTATTAATGATCTGGAGGATGGGGTAGATTGCACCCTCAGCAAGTTTGTGGATGACACTAAGCTGGGGGGAGTGGTATATACCCTGGAAGGTAGGGATAGGATACAGAGTGACCTAAACAAACTGGAGGATTGGGCCAAAAGAAATCTAATGAGGTTCAACAAAGAAAAGTGCAGAGTCCTCCACTTAGGAAGGAAGAATCCCATGCACAGCTGTAGACTGGGGACCGACAAGCTAGGCAGCAGCTCTGCAGAAAAGGACCTGGGGGTAATGGTGGATAAAAAGCTGGATATGAGTCAGCAGTGTGCCCTGGTTGTCAAGAAGGCTAATGGCATATTGGGCTGCATTAGGAGGGGCATTGCCAGCAGGTCACGGGAAGTGATTATTCCCCTCTATTCGGCATTGGTGAGGCCGCATTTAGAATATTGTGTCCAGTTTTGGGCCCCCCACTACAAAAAGGATGTGGAGAAGTTGGAAAGAGTCCAGCGGAGGGCAACAAAAATGATTAGGGGGCTGGAGCACAGGATTTATGAGGAGAGGTTAAGGGAACTGGGCTTGTTTAGTCTGCAAAAGAGAAGAAAGAGGGGGGATTTGATAGCAGCCTTTAACTACCTGAAAGGGGGTTCCAGGGAGGATGGGGCTAGGCTGTTCTCAGTGGTGGCAGATGATAGAACAAGGAGTAACGGTCTCAAGTTGCAGGGCGGGAGGTCTAGGTTGGACATTAGGAAAAAAGTTTTTCACTAGAAGGGTGGTGAAGCACTGGAATGTGTTACCAAGGGAGGTGGTGGAATCTCCATCTTTGGAGGTTTTTAAGCTGAGGCTTGACAAAGCCCTGGCTGGGATGATATAGCTGAGGTTAGTCCTGCTTTGAGCAGGGGATTGAACTAGATGACCTCCTGGGGTCCCTTCCAACTCTAATATTCTATGATTCTATGTTAGGGTGGTCCCTTCTGCCCTTAGATTATATGACACCTCTGGAAACACCCATTCAATGATGATTTCCCATTGATAGTTACATTTTGAGACCTATCAGTTAGCCAGTTTTTAATACCTTTAATGTATGCCGTGTTAGGACTTAGAGGGATGAGCACATGCTCATGTCCTCAAGTCCTCATCCTATTCCAATCCTGATAATTTCTCTATATTCAGCCTTCCTAAATTCCCCCAGCACTTTCAATGGGATACAGTGCTCTTCCCTCTCCAGCGTAAACTGGTTTGTGGTGTTGCTGTGTGCGGGTTAAACAGCGGTCATTCTCTGCCCTAGAGGTGGCTGCGTTTATGTCTATTAACAATGTGATAAAGGTCAGGGAATTAGGCCTATTGTAAGTGAAAGCACATGGAGAAACTCTGAGACAGAAAGTGCTTCATGCTTCAGCTACTGGATCAAATTAGACGTTGGGCAAGTTTGGGGTCAGATCCTGATCCAAACTGCCCTGCTCAAATTCTAGGCTCACCGAGACACACAGAAAGAAAGTGCAGCACCATTAGCCTGGCACCCTGCCTCTGAGCCTCATCCCTCACACTAACTGAGTCCCTGAGCACCAAAAGTGCACAAATAAAGCAATGTCTCTAGCTACTGGCCATGGACGTGGTGCATCCCCTGTCCAGTCCACAGAAACTAGAAGTTGGGTTCTCTGGTAGGGATAAAGCCCTTAGCAGAGCTGTAGCAACTTGGGCTCCTGGTGCCTGAGGGCCCTGACTGAATTCCAGGGACTGGCCAAGGAAGTGGCTGTCCCAGAGGCCTTACTCTGCTTTCCCTGCACAGAAAGCAAACCGAGCATTCTCCTCACAGATGGGGTGACTTTATTTTACACTAAGGAAAAGCGTCAGGGAAAGAACAAACAGCCTGCTGGAGGTGGAGCAAGCAGAGCATGAGTTTCACTTTGTAAAACCTCCATTCTCTCTCCGCCCCAAATCCAAACTCAAATCCCTCCCTGCGCCCCAGTGACTTGCAGTCACAAGGCCACGCCCACTGACCCCCAGTCCCCAGCACTCACATCTGCCATGGGCCCTGACGTGCAGCTGCCTGGACCGTTCACTAAGGGCCCCCCTCACTGGGAAAGGCAGAGTGGGCAGAGGGAAAACACAGCTCTGAGCTGCACTCTGGGTGCACGGCGTGCAAGGCTGCCGTTTGCTGAATTGGAAGCAGAACTGTTCAGAGGCGTGTCATAGCTCCTACACGGCTCCAAACTGCGGAAGATTTGACTTCAACAAAGTCCCAGAGGAAGACGGTAACAGAACCAGGAACCGGACGCAGTCTGCAATGTGAGAGATCATTTCACCCAACCACCAAACCATCCTTCCCCTGCTGCGTTCCTTGAAATTATCTGACTACAGACCCCACATGCTGCATGAGCCATCCAGTTCTGTCTGCATTCCCCTCGTACTGCAGGATGGAGCAGGAATGACTCCTCCTGCTCCTTACACCAGCTCAGCAGAGCCCCATCTTCTGTCCTGGGGCACAGTCTGATGCAGCGGCACCTGCAGCTCAGTGTTTGAAGTAAAGCTCTGTAACTACTAAGAGGCACACAAGGGCTATGTAGTCACCAGAGGTGGCACCAGGATGTCTGATGAAGCACACGGACCCTCAGTGACATGCTGCAGTCGTGGGGTTCCCTAATTATTAACTGTTATTACTTTCTTACATGTTATTTTGTCCAGTCCTGCCCTAAATGCTTTAGACACCTAAGAAACACAATGGAAGCTGCTGCTCCGGAGACCACACAAGAGCAGCCCTCTGAATTTCCTCACATTTGCTCTTCAGCTACAGGCTAACTAAACGCACAGTCTTCCCTCTCTCTGTTCTTCCTTTTCCTCCCGCAGCAGAGCATAAACACTGTGCTGCAGAGAGTGGTGGGTGGGAGGCAAGACTGTGTGTGGATTCAAAATGGAGGGCAGACCATTTATAACACTAGCCCCTCCCCTGGGTGTGGTTATTATAGTCAGGGGGTGCAGCCAGGACCCCACATATACAGCTCTGAGGACATCTGAAATGGTTTTTGCTTTAGAGAGAGGGAGGAAAGAAGCCAGTTGTTTATAGTGCAGGTTGGGGTGGGTTTTATTCATGCTCTGTTTTCTTCAAGATCAACTTTTCTGTGTGCTGGGCCTTCCCCAGAAACCAGGGGAAAGGGCTACTTCTTGTTCAAGCATACGCCGCCGAGATGGAGGGTTCGTGGTTTAAGATCTCGGTGGTGAGAAAAGAGCAGTCGGGCGAGCCAGTGCCCACAAAAGCTGTTTATTTAAGCTACTAGCAATACGATTCAGTAGCTTACCACAATGGGGGAGGGAAGCCCCATTCTCCCTTAAGCTGGCTGCCCCAGGAGCGGACCTGCCACGTGACATGTTAACTGTCTCTTGGTGTGAGGTTTCTGCCGCTAGGCGGAACAAGTGTTGCACCTCCTCCCCCATCTTTGCCAGCATCATAGCTTGGCGTAGGGTGACGGTGAAGAGTAGGGTCAGGCGAGGAGCTAGGCGTGTGTTGATCACACATACCACAAATATGGTGGACTGTGCTATACAGCTTTCCCATTATTGCCATGCATGGGTTCCCCCCAGATCAGACTTGTGAGGATAATCTGATGGCAGGGAAATAAGCAGACAGGTTACGATTTTTCAATAAAATTTTGAACATATCTCCTGGGCCATCTGCTCCACAATAATAATGATATTGAGGACAGCCATGCTCAGCGGTGGTACATGCTCATTCAAGTTCCGGTAATCCACTGTTATTCTCCAGGATCCATCCAGCTTGCGCATGGGCCCTTATGGGCAGCTCATGCTGAGGCTGGGGCAGTTTCTTTACATCCATGGGGAGGGACTGAGATATCCCCAGGTCTCCCAATTGATCCATCTGCCTGAGCAACACTGCTATATCCCACACATTCTGCCCTTGCACTGCTTCCAATAGTGTTAGCAGCAGCCCCCGGGACTCGACTGGGATTCCCATGGACAAGAGTTACTTCCACCCCCGTACCCACAAGAGCCATCACCTATTGGGGGTTCCTTCCTTTTTTCCCATAAAATCAGTGGTACATAGGGGCGTTGGTCCCCTGTTGTATAGGCTCGTATTGCAAAGCCTGTGGGGGGGGGGGAACCCGCCACCACTTCATGCCAGCGGGCTCGGGGTCTTCCGTCGAGTCAACTCCAGATATGATATTTGTTTTTTGTATAATAGCCAGGTTGTGGTATTTAACCATTGCCACATATTCCATTTTGCATTAAGGTTTCCCAAGCCTATTTGTACCAAATCCACATTAAAATATATTTGTTTACAGTGCTTATTAATTCTTTTCTGCTCAATGTAACATACAATGTAATGTAACATACAATATTAGTAATAAGACAAACAGCATGAAATACAAAACACAATCTTTGTTGTAATAATAAATTCATGGTATTGTTCTTCACCTGTTTTGCTTATGTGCACTTTTCCTGAAGTTCTGAAATACAAAAAGAACATTTTTCTACCCCCTTTTGGGAGTGACAGATTATTGCTTAGAATACTTCTTGCTTTTACAAATCTCCTTGCTGATTGCAGGCAAAACAGAGGAATTACCTCCATATTTTCCTGTGTCTGGCTGACTTTTCCACGGCCATAACTTTGGTTTAAAAAAAAAAAATGAATTTTATGAAGGGTTACTTTGCTAACAAAATCAAATAATTAAACCACAAACTTCCTCCTCATAACACTGTTACCCTTTAAGCATTTCCACATTTCTTAACTGTTTCATTCCCTTCAACTTCTGTATTATTTATTTTTACCAAAGCTACTTTTTTAACTCTTCTCTTTCTTTTGTCATTTACTTTTGCCTTCCATTTACTATATTTAAATATTATTGCATTATTCTTGGCTGCCATAATTTTTAGCATTTAAACTGTAAATTCCTTTTGTTAAATATCTCAGAAAAACAGAAGTGCAAGTGTGTGTGGGGGGGGAAGTAACCAATTAACCTTGTAAAATCATTTTAAGTTCCAGGCTAACAGCAACACATTCTTTAACAGCTTAATCAGGGATTCACAATGGCTATGATTAGCAGGTGCTCTGCCCTGCTTCTGGGTCAGTCTTTTTACTATCCTCTGTAAAACATTAGTTAAGGATTTCACCTTTTCTGTTAATGAAGTGCTTGACTCCTGATCACGTAGCCTGAATTTCAGACTTCCCACAAGAGCCAAATTTCTGCTGCATTTCTCTGTTTTGTTCCAGAGGGATTATACAGAGGGGAGCTATCTTTGTTGAAGGGCAGGGATTGGGGTTTGGAATTGGGATCGTCCCCTGAGGGTAATGAGTTCTCAGGTTGTTTCTTTCTAAACAGCCTGACTCTCTGACACAGTCCCAAATCTATCCCTGCTTAAGTGCCAAGGTTTTTGAGCCTTAAATGCTTGCACTTAGTTTCCCAGTCATCGGCACGGGCGGTAGACACCTCTACCACTTCCCGTGCCACTATTTGGGCTTCCTTTGCGGCGTCCAGGTCATCCCGGAACGCCTTCCCCCCCATCTACGTTTCTCAGAGTTGGTCCTCTAGGCAGCAGAGCGCAGTCAGTGTGGAGCCACCCCAACTCCCCCGCCGCCGTCTGTTCTGCGCTCCCTCTTTTTTTTCAGTCCAAGTTCCCCTAAAGCCTTTAACAACGCCTGTGGGGTAACCTTTCCCTGTAACTCGGGTCAGGCAGGTGGTGCAGCCAACCAATCTACCAGTGCCGCCATGGGAGACCACCACCCGGTATTGGGCCACTCTGGGATGCAGCGGCTGTCCGCTCCCTTGACCTTTTTCCCAAAAAGGGACACTGTCCCGTCCGCGAGTCTCACCTCACCAAGATCCTGTTCGTGACACCAATTGTACTCCACCGAGATGGAGGGCTCGTGGTTTGAGATCTTGTTGGCGAGAAAAGAGCAGTCGGGCAAGCTGGTGCCCTCAAGAGCTGTTTATTTAAGCTGCTAGCAATACAATCCGGGCACTTACCACGATGAGGGAGGGAAGTGTGGAAACATGAAGTTTGACACAAAGACAGTTTGAGCATGTAGCTGAAGGCTAAGAGGAAGTTAGGAGTGTGCTAATTGATAAGTGTGGTCAGCTAGGTGTGGGAGAAGTTTTCTCTCCAGCTAAATAAGATAGCAAACTATCTCTTTCTTTTGACTGAAGTTGTATTTTTTCAATTTAGCAAGAAGCTACGTGCATGCCTTCTTTTGTAACCAAACATGGGAATGTAACCAAATAAAGGAAGTTCCTTGTGTAGCTGTATGCATGACACTGTTTGTACAACTCACCATTATATCTTCTTTATATTACTCATGTTTAATGCATTTTGCTGTATAACAATGATGTGGTAATAAGTCTGTATAAAAACTCTCAGGCAACACAGATCAGGGGTGCAGTTCAGCTGAAGCTCTTGCCCCAGGTAATTACCTTGTAATAAAAATATTTTCCCTGCCCACCCAAACAGAAGAGAAGACTGTGTTTTCTTCTACAATTCTTGGTGCTGTGACTCGGATCACTGAAGCTCGGCTGGGTGTGCCAACATCAGTCTCTACACGGGCAGAGTAACAAAAATGAGAGTACAACTGCGGACACCTTTCAAATTGTCCCTTAAATGGGGTAGTTTGCCGCTGGTGGTTCTGTGAACACCGAAAGATTTGGGTGATAATTCTGTGTTATCTCCTCCTCTAATTCATGACCTAACTCTTTACCCTGCACTTATTGCTGGCAAAGCCTGGGATAAGATTTACGCGATCATAAGAACCGGACTCAGATAGGGCGTGCAGAGCAAGAAGGGAGATCGGTAGCTGTCTCAACTTTAGACGCCAACAGCGCCACAACTAGGTAAGGGGCCTTTTAAAATCCCTAAGAGTTGGTCTCCGAGGCCATTGGCAGTGTTGTGCATCTCCCTTTCCGCACAGCCACCTCTAACCAAACTTGGCAGTGGGCAAATGGAAAACAACCTTACGACCGGATCCTAAGTAAAGGAAACTGAGTAAGTCGACTCTGGTTTATGGTTTTGTATTGTTTGAAAGGATGTTGATTATTGTATTCAATATGGGTATGGGACAAAGTGAAGGGGCTCCGCCAAAAGAGTCCCCCGTTTTTATATGTATGTGAATTACGGTCCAATAGAACTCTTTCACCCATGATAATCCGGTCAAACAGTTCCCAAAGGAAGGCTCTTTTCCCATGACACAATTCTCCACTTAAGAGGAGCCTTGGAATCAAAGGGAGCCAGGATTAAACAGCCAGAGTGGCAGGCATATTTTGCATGGTATGAAGAGTCTTATAACAGGAGGGAAAAGTTTAAGGTTAAAAGCTTGCAGAATACTATTGAAAACCTGTAAAAGCAACTGGACTAGACTAGCGAAAAAAAGCCACAGGAGGCTGACAGACCATGGACCATCTCGCATTCCACTTTACCCTCAACTTCCAACCAAATTAGAGGATGAGGTAGATGACCAGGATCAGACAGATGTTCTGGACTTGACCCGGGCTTGCCGCCAACTCCCAGTCCAGCCTTATTTGGGGCAGGGGGCCCAAGCCCTATGGCCCCACCTCCCTCTTATGAGTCACTGGAAGACCCAGATAAATCCCGATACCTTGCCAATGGCCCAATAATACACAATATGGGACCCCAATTAGTGATAGAACTTGTAGTAAGTATAATAGGCAGGCTGAATCAACAGAGCTTATTGCCTCATTGCAACAAGTTCCAGGGGCTGGGGATAGTATTATGGAAGTGAATCAACCATGGACAGACACTGAACTTAGAAACATAGTTAAGGATTTCCCAAACCCCAGGGATAGCCCTCAAAAGTTTAAAGAAGAATTAGAAATATTGATTAATTGTTAGAACCCCACATACCAGGATTTGAACTGCCTCCTTAGGTTACTGGTCCCTAGCAGGGATAAGGATAAACATTTTAGGCAGGCTGCTTGGCCAACCACGGACCCAGGTGTGGACCAAGACCTCATAGATGCTAGGAGAGAATTACTCTGGGCTATCCCAGAAGTTTTTCCTCGAAAAACTGACTGGACACGCATTCATAACTGTAAACAAAAACCAGGTGAAGAATCATATGACTATTTAAACCGATTACAACTTGTCTTTGAAGAGCATTCTGGAGTTCAAGAACCCTTTTTTTCCTCCTGCTTCTTCTCCTCCCTCCCCTTCCTCTCCCTCTCTGCTTTTTCCTCCCCCTCCCCCGCTTTCTCTGCATTTTCTTTCTTCCCCTTTTTTTTTCCCCCCACTTCTTCTCTCCCCCTACCCTTCTTGTCACTTTTTCTTTTGTTTAACACTTAACGGTTAAAGGTGCAGTTGGAATGTTAAAGGAATATTGGTGTGGTTAGCCCGTGCTTTAAAATGATTTCACAGAACTAATTGGTTGCTTTTCACCCCCCCACACACACACCTTGCACTTTTGTTTTTCTAAAATTTTAAGGAAGGGAATCTTACATATACTTTAAAAGTAAAAAGTTTTTAACAAAGCACAGACTAAAGTAGCTGTGTTGCAAATATTGTACTTGGTGGCTCAAGTTTTACAATCAAAATACGCCACCTTAAGAATGCAGATCATTAAAAACAGTGGCTGATAAATACAGTAAAAGAATGAAGGGTTTACTATCACAAACCTATGTTGCCAGTGAAATGTTCAAGTTATGGCTGCAAAGAATGAGATAATAAAGCTAAAATATGATTAATTGAATGCAAAAGTAAGTCATTTTAAAGAAAAAAGTTAAAAGTAGCTTTTGTACGAATTAATACTACAAAAGTTAAAGACAATTGAAGAGTTAAAAGTTGTGGAATTTTTGAAGGGTGATAGTTATGAAAATGGTACAAAACTAATAGTGTTAAAATATTTTGGTTTAATAATATTTAATAAAGTAAATATATGTATAATTTGGTACAGTCACGTTGTGTAGAAATCTAATAGTTAACCAAATGACACAAAGGGGTCAGGTAGTGGCTAATACCATGTTCTGTCCCCAGGAGCCTTTACAGCTCTTCTGAAGGAAAATGGGCCCTTTTCCTAAAGGAATTGTCTGTAAACAATTCATTGTATATAACTGCTGTGGGCAGCAGGCAAAGGAACAATCTAATTTAAATCATTTAATTACTAAATAACTGGTAAAATTTACAAAAGGAAATAAGGGGTTTCCATTAAAATTTGACTGTTTTAAATGTACAAAATAAAAATTTAAGTATAAGTCTGTAAAAATTCTAGTGTAAAAAATATTACGCAAACACAAACACAATTGTGGCAAGGGCTTCTCAAAGTGCTAATACCGGCATGGTGCAAGGAGGCTTCCTTGAGCCACCGTGTTCACGGTACCCATTTAACTATTAACATTGTGGGGAGCATTGCCAGCAGATCAAGGGAATGTACTGTGACAAGCCCCACTAGCACATCTGATGAACCTGTGCTCCCAGGGAGCTGGAGAGGGTCCTAGAGCAGTTGTGGTGGCACAGAGATTGTGGGTGGGAGGGCCTGGCTATCAGGGGATCACTGAGATCTGTGCGTAACTTTGGGGATCCATGGATGCTGGGTCCCCCCCTTTATTCCTCAGGGAGAAGGGAAGGGACGTCCCCTATTGGAACAATCTGATTGAAATTTCCAGATTGGAAGCTATGTGGAATCTTTCTTCCCTAGCCCGTTCCCTGGGTTAGTAATGCAGGAAAGGGGGCAGCTGGGGAGAAAACTGACCCTACGTAACTATTATTGGTCTATTTTACTGCATTGCTGTAACAACAGCAACCGTACCACTCGGCTGCCGTCGAGGGAGCCCTGTGACTCCTCTGAGCCGTATGCACAGTGCTACCAGCTTGGATTGCAGGAATATAGCCTGCCACAGGGTTTGTGCTGCTGTCAAGTTTGGTGGCATCACCGAGCAGCCCCTGGGATTGGGCTTCCTGCAGTCTGCCATTGGCTGTGACGGGTTTAAAGCTGGCACACACTGAACCAATCAGCTCAGAGTCCCAGGTGGCCAAGAGGCCCCAAGGAAATGGGCAAACATGCTTCATAAGGACAGTTGAAGCCTGTCTGAGCAGACACTGCCTGCTGCCCGTGCAAGCTCTCCACTGACTCCTTCTCCGTTAGGGTGCAGATCTCTGCTGGCAGCTGCTCCCTTTCTCGTAGGCATTGGGTACGTTGGCAGGTTTCTGTGTCTTTAAATCTTTCAAACGCCAAAGAAAGGGTAAAGGCTGCCAGCAGTTGAGATGTGCAGATGTTCTGTGCAGCGGAAGCTGACTCTTCTGGGCTGTGGGTGTGAGTCAGTGAGAGGGGCTGGAGAGCAGGCAGCACTAGGTAGCTGGGGGACCTTCCACTCCACGTGTCCATCTCAGGAATTTAAGAACCCCGATGCCCCTATTCAGGATTTCTCAGTTGGTCCCATTTCCAGGGGTGCAGGATGCTCTGCGATGGAAAATAGCACATGCAATATCAGTGGGGAGTTCCCAAATCACCAGAAGTTTATTTGCTCCTGGAAATTTAATGAACAAATCCATGTTCAAAGCTTTTATTCTCTGGCTTGATGTTGAATGTTGGAATTCAGAGCTGTGTTCCTTTGTGGTAACAGGTCATATAAGGCACATGGAATAGTTCTGTTTCCTGATTGGATGAGGGCTCCAGCATTTCTATCCTGTGGATCCTCCTCCAAGTTAAAGGGCATCCTGCATCTGTGCCCCCTCTCTGGTCCCCGAATGCCAGATGTCAGCCTCGTCCTTTTCCTCTCCTGCGGTGGGATCCCACCATTCTCCAACCCTCAGGCTGGGCTATGGGCTACAGCCCATTTGAGTCAAGTTGGTTTGCCCAGCAGCAGCAGATTCCGTCCCTTTGGTTCTTTGGTTAGGGAGTCTGTGGCCTGTAGTGGGAAGAGTGACCAGCTCGCCCTCCTGAACAAAACTATTGTTTAATCTGAACTGCAGGAATAAAGCATCACATGAGAGAATAAACGAGTTTTAAGATAAGTCTGGGCATAGTGTGGAAGAAACAAAGCTTCACTCTGCGTTTTAGTTGAGGCTCATCAGAGATCTGAGACTCTTTTATTATTTTAAAAACACAAGCATATGCAAGGGGAGAGCCACTGACAGGGTTGTCTCTGGTCAGTAAAGGGTCTCCGCCCTCAGGCAGATTTTAACATCTATTTATAACAGTGTTAGAATCACAGCGTTCATTCTTCTTATCATTAGTCAAGCTTACAGACATAAGCAAACTGCAGTACAAGCATTTTCAGCTCAGACAGTTGATATTTTTCAGCACTGTTTACATTCTTTTCTTCTGCACTGTCTCACTCTCTGTTTTACCCTCTCCCTTTACCCAGAAGACACTCTTTTCTTGACCAAAGTTTAAGGCCTAAGCAGTTTACTTCAACAGTAGAATCATAGAGCTAGAAGGGGCCTGGAGAGGTCATCTAGCCCCTTCCCCTGCACTCATAGCAGGACTACGTGATATCTAGACCATCCCTGACAGGTGTTTGTCTAACCTGCTCTTAAAAATCTCCAGTGGTGGAGATTCCTCAACCTCCTTAGAAAATTTATTCCAGTGATTAATCACCTGGACAGTTAGGAAGTGTTTCCTAATATCCAACCTAAACCTCCCTTGTTGCAATTTAAGCCTGTTGCTTCTTGTCCTGTCCTCAGAGGTTAAGAAGAACAATTTTTCTCCCTCCTCCTTGTAACAACCTTTTATGTACTTGAAAGCTGTTAACATGTCCCCTCTCAGTCTTCTTTTCCAAAGGCAATACTCCAGTTGAGACCTAATCAGCGTGGAGTAGAGCAGAAGAATTACTACTCGTGTCTTACTTACAACACTCCCGCTAATACATCCCAGAATCATGTTTGCTTTTTTTGCAACAGCATTACACTGTTGACTCATATTTAGCTTGTGGTCCACTATGACCCCCAGATCTCTTTCCTCAGTACTCCTTCCTAGGCATTCATTTCCCATTTTATACGCGTGAAACTGATTGTTCCTTCCTAAGTGGAGTACTTTGCATTTGTCCTTCTTGAATTTCATCCTATGTATCTCAGACCAATTCTCCAGTTTGTCTAGATGATTCTGAATTATAATCCTATCCTCCAAAGCACTTGCAACCCCTCCCAGCTTGGTAACCCCCCCACAAACTTAATAAGTGTGCTCTCTATGCCATTATCTAAAACATTGATGGAAATATTGAACAGAACCGGACCCAGAACTGATCCCTCCGAAACCCCACTCGTTATGCCCTTCCAGCATGACTGTGAAACATTGATAACTACTCACTGGTAACGGTTTTCCAACCAGGTTTGCACCCACCTTATGGTAGCTCCAGCTAGGTTGTATTTCCTTAGTTTCATTAAGAGAAGATCATGTGTGACAGTATCTAAAGCCTTAGTAAAGTCAAGATATACCACACCTACTGTCTCCCCCCTATTCACAAGGCTGGTTACCCTGTCAAAGAAAGCTATGTGGTTGGTTTGACATGATTTGTTCCTGACAAATCCATGCTGACTGTTACTTGTTACCTTATTATCTTCTAGATTTTTGTAAATCGATTGCTTAATTATTTGCATCATTATCTTTCTGGGTACAGAAATTAAACTGATTGGACTGTATTTCCCCGGATTGTCCTTATTTCCCCTTTTGTAGATGGGAACTATACTTGCCCTTTTCCAGTCTTCAGGAATATCTCCTGTCTTCCATGATTTTTAAAAGATAATTGCTAATGGCTCAGATATCTCATCAGTCAGCTCCTTGAGTATTCTAAGACGCATTTCATCAGGCCCTGGTGACTTGAAGACATTTAACTTGTCTAAGTAATCTTTAACTTGTTCTTTTCCTATTTTAGCTTCTGATCCATTCTCATTTTTACTGGTATTCACTATGTTAGACATACAGTTGCAACTAACCTTCTTGGTGAAAACCGAAACTAAGAAGTCATTTAGCACCTCTGCCGTTTCCACCTTTTCCGTTATTGTTTTTCCCCCCTCATTGAGGAACAAGCCTGTCCTGTCCTTGGTCTTCCTCTTGCTTCTAATTTATTTGTAGAATCTTTTCTTCTTACCCTTTATGTCTCTAGCTTGTTTAATTTCGTTTTGTGCTTTGGCCTTTCTAGTTTTCTCCCTGCATACTTGTGTTATTTGTTTATATTCATCCTTTGTAATTTGACCTAGTTTCCACTTTTTGTAGGACTCTTTTTTGACTATTAGATCACTTAAGATCTCCTGATTAAGCCAGGGTGGTCTCTTGCCATACTTCCTATCTTTCTCACACAATGGGATAGTTTGCTCTTGTGCCCTTAATGTCTCTTTGAAAAACTGCCAGGTGTCTTCAATTGTGGTTTCTCTTTGACTTACTTAACAATGGGATCTTACCTACCAACTCCCTGGGTTTGCTAAAGTCTGCCTTCTTGAAATCCATTGTCTTTATTTTTGCTGTTTTCCTTCCTACCATTCCTTCTATACCAATACGTAAATCTGGAGTGAGAATGTTGAAGTCAATGTTCCTGAACTCAAAAGGTAGCCAATTACAGTAGTGAGGATATTTTTAAAGGTCTTGAGTGTTATAAACCTTTCTGATTTACACCACAACATTTGTCTAACTAGTGCGTGTCAGGAGGAAATTTTATCTGGAAGCAGGTTATCTCACAGCTGTCTATTACAGGTCTTCCTCTACCTTCCTCAGAAGCATCTGGTACTGGCCATGGGATCCTGGGCTAGATGAACTATGGGTCTGATCAAGTCTGGTAATGCCTATCTTCCTATTGGTGGCGTAAATCCAAGATAGTATTTGCTGATCTGCTGTAGTTGGGCTCCTAGAAGTCATGCTCTGAGAGCAGAATGATGTCTTGTTAAATATAATCTATTCTCCTGTTATTTTTCTTTTCAGGAAGTAATGTTCAAAACTCCTTGGACACCCTTTGCATTATGTCAGCTGTCAATGACACGAAATTCCAACAGGCCGTGTTTTTTCTCACTGGAATATTTAGGCAGGAACACATCCATGTCTGGATTTCTATACCCTTCTTCATAATATATGTTACTTCAATATTAGGAAATTCAGTAATTCTGTTTATTATAAAATCGGATCCAATCCTCCATGAGCCCATATACCTTTTCCTTTTCATGTTGGCCATCACAGACCTTGGCTTATCCCTTATCCACCCTACCAACCATACTGAGCATATTATGGTTTAACTCAGGGAGATCAGCCACGATGCTTGTTTTGCCCAGCTGTTCTTCATCCACTCACTTACATTCACTGAATCCTCTGTGCTCTTGTCCATGGCCATTGACCACTTTGTTGCAATCTGTGACCCACTGAGATATGCCTCCACCTTAACCCTGCCGAAAGTAGCCAAGATGGGACTGGTGTCTCTGTTAAGAGGGGTGTTTCTAAATTTGCAACTCCCCATTCTGCTAACACAGATACTGTCAAGCCAACATCCTCTCCCATTCCAACTGCATGCATCAGGAGGCAGTGACGATGGCTTGTTCAGATATCAGAGTCAACATCATCTATGGCTTCTTTGTAACAGTCACTTCAGTGGGGTCGGATTTTCTGCTCATCCTCCTATTTTATGTGATGATCCTCAAAACAGTGCTGAACATTGCATCCCACACAGAGCGCCTCAAGACACTGAACACCTTCATCTCCCACATCTGTGTTGTCCTGCTTTCCTACATGACAGGGATCAGCTTGTCTGTGATACACAGATCCATGAAGAGTTCTTCTCCCTTGGTTCAGAATGTCCTGGGCAACATCTCTTTGCTGATCCCACCCCTGATGAACCCAATCGTGTACAGCATGAAAACCAAACACGTTCGTGCAAGGATAATTAGGGTGTTCGTCAAGTGAAGGGTCAATTCATCACTCGGCTCCAGCGCTGATGACACGTGAGATGAAAATCACGAGCCACCTATTCCATCCTAGACACTTCCAGAGGACCTGAGAGGACATGAGCTACTGATAAGGAAAGGGAATGGGACCAAGGCAGGAAGCAGTATTTACAAAGACTCTGTGTTTATGTAAAGACAGGGAATGGGTGGGATGGTATCACATAAAGAGCTCTATCGGTTGGAAAAGATTCCAATTAAGATTTGTTTACCCTGCACCGAAAAGAGATCCAAGCAGGTAGTTGGAAAGTCTCCAAACTTTATTTCTGCACAGGTCAGACACTTCCCAGCAAGTGGTCAGTGTGAGACCCCGAAGACATGCTCTTTTGCATATTTATACAAATATAGACAAAGAAATTACATATGCATAAATTCTTAATGCTTATAGGTACATTCAAATTATTACTATTGCTATTGGCCTACTTCTTCTAAAGGTATGCATAACAGAAGATATGTTAACAGAAGATTTCAGTTTATCTATCAGGGCGGCCTAGTCTCTCTCTCAAGGCTATATAACTAGTTGGAACCAGTTGGGGCTGTCTCCTTGCTTCTTCTAGGAAGTCTTTCTCTGAACCTGGTACAAGAGAAGCACTGTAAAACCAAAAGAGGAGGGGGCGGGCAATCTCAACAGAAAGCAGAACACTAAAAAGAACTAAAATGGAGTAACTGTGGTCAAGCAGACAATTATTTTCCTTCAGACCCCACACAGGGGGATCTTGTTTTCAGTCTTCCAGGCTGAGAGTAAGTCATTGCAAGGACCTTAGAGGGAGGGGCAGGGTGCCTGCAGGGTATTTCAGGCCACAAAGGGATAAGCTGGGGGGCACCCATCCGCAGGGACTTGACCTGACCTGTGCTCTTCAGTTGGAAGCTGTTGCCAATGTGCGAGTGTCAGCTCAGCCCTCCAAACTCCACTGAGGCTGGTGGGGAACCGGCCAGAGAATCAAACCCCTGAAACTGGTTCCTTGCTATCCCTGCTCCCCACAGACCAGGGGGCAGCTCTGGGGCAGTAGAGAATCCAGCCGGTCCAGCTGGCAGGTTGGTCCTGCTCTGCAACTGAAAGTCCAAAGTCACACAGGGAGTCTGTGCAAGAGCTCAGAATTAAATGTGAGTTGCGTAGATTGTGGTGACCTGTCTTACCCATATGACCATCCTTCCTTTCCCCAGCCAGAGGACGGGAGCAGAAGGTCACATTCTGGAATTTAAAGAGATCAAAAAGCTTCTACTTTTTTCCTTCTGTTGCACACAGGGGTGCGTGTTCCTGTCACATGTGAAAATGTCCATTTCTTTTGTTCAATCCTCTTAATCTCCTAAGCAACAGCAGTTTGTGGCAGGGATTTCCATAGTAAATTATGTATAGCTTAAATAAAATGATTTAAGCTCACTCGATTGCCATGGGTTCTGTGTTTAGAGTAGAATTTATTATTATTTTTCAGTCGTTGCCAGGGCCGGGCTTCTGCCGGGGGATGTGAAGCACACAGCACGATGAGGCTTCAGTGGGATGAGACCCAGAAATAAAACCTTTTTCTTATATAGCAATTGTCATTACGAGATTGATAAATTAAACTGTAAGATGTGAACACAGGACCATATGCTATTCACACAAGAGTTCTGAAGGAAAGCAAACATCAAATTGAAGAACACTAAATGTGGGATGGAACCTATCATTTAAATGAGCTTCTTTACCCGATGACTGGGGGATAGCTAATGTGAAGCCAATTTTTAAAGAAGGATCCAGAGGTGATCCTGGCAATTACATATCAGTAAGCCTAACTTCAGTATCAGGTAAATTGGTTGAAACTATAGTAAATTACAGAATGATCAGACACATTGATAAACATGATTTATCGGGGAAGAGAGAACATGTTTTTTTTTAAAGGGAAATCATGCCTCACCAATCTACTAGAATTCTTTAGGGATGTGGATAATAAGCATGTGGATAATGCTGATCCAGTGGACATAGTGTACGTAGATTTTCAGAATGCCTTTGAATAGTTCTCTCACCAAGTGCTCTTAAGCAAAGTAAGCTGTCATGGGATAAGAGGGAAGATCCTCTCCTTGGTCAGTAACTGGTTAAAAGATAGGAAAGAAAGGGTAGGAATAAATGGTCAGTTTGCAGGATGGAGAGAGATAAACCGTGGTGTCCCCCAGAAGTGTGTCCTGGGACCAATACTGTTCTACATATTCATAAATGATCTGGAAAAATGGGTAAACAGTGTGCTGGCATAGTTTTCAGATGGTTAAAAAAAGCTATTCAAGATTGTGAAATCGAAGGGAGATTGCGAAGAGTTAGAAAGTAAATAAGGAAGTGTTATTCACTTCTTCTCATAACACAAAAAATGGGGTCACCAAATGAAATAAATAGGCAGCAGGTTAAAAACCAAGAAAAGCAAGTATTTCTTCACACAACACAAAGTCAACCTCTGGAGCTCTTTGCCTGAGGATGTTGTAAAAGCTAAAACTGTAACAGGTTTCAAAAAGAACTATATAAGTTTACAGAGGATAGGTCCATGAATGGCTATTAGCCAAGGTGGTCAGGGAAGCAACCTCTTGCACTGGGGTCACTAAACCTCTCGCTGCCAGAAGCTTGGATTAGATGAAATTTTGACCCAGAGTTTTGTGACTCATCAGCTACTCTAAGCAGCCTTCCCTTCTCCGTCCAATGGCCCCAGCAACCTGTACAACCTGTACAAGCAAGCCTTTCAGCAGATCCTGTGGCCAGTGGCTACTGTGACAGGCCCCGGCAGCACATCTCCGATGACACTGTGCTCCCAAGGAGCTGGAGAGGGTCCTAGAGCAGTTGTGGAGGCACAGAGATTGTGGGTGGGAGGGCCTGGCTATCAGGGGATCACTGAGATCTGTGCATAGCTTTGGGAATCCATGGATGCTGGGTCACCCTGTTTATATCTCAGCTAGAAGGGCAGAGACCTGCCCTACTGGACCAATCTGAGGAAAATTTTCAGGTAGAAGCTGTTTGGAATCTTCCTCCCGCAGCCTGCACCCTGGGTTTGTGATGCACGAAAGGGGCTGCTGGGCAGAAATCTCACCCTACATAACTATTATTAGAGTAATTTACTGTATTGCAGCAAGATTTCAGCTGTAACAGCATCATCGGTACCAGTTGGCTGCCCTCAAGGGAACCCTGTGACTCCTCTGAGCTGTATGTACAGCTCTGACAGCCTGTATTGCAGGAATAGAGCATGCAGCAGGACATGCGATGCAGACCAATGTGGTAGCATCATGGAGCATCCCCTGTGATTAGGCTTCCTGCAGTTTGCCACTGGCCATGACGGGGTTAAAGCTGGCACACACAGAACCAATCAGCTGAGAGTCCCAGGTGGCCAAGAGGCCCCAAGGAAATGGGCAAACACACTTCATAAGGACAGTTGCACTTTGTCTGGGCAGATACTGCCTGCTTCCCGTGCAAGCTCTCCTCTGACTCTTCCGTTCGGGTGCAGACTTCTGTTGGTAGCTGCTCCCCTTCTCGCAGGCATTGGGTACGTTGGCAGGTTTCTCTGTCTTTAAATCTTTCAAACGCCAAGGGAAGGGTAAAGGCTGCCAGCTGTTGACATATGCAGATGTTGTGTGCAGCGGCAGCTGACTCTGCTGTGCTGTGGGTGTGAGTCAGTGACAGGGGCTGGAGAGCAGGCAGCACTAGGTAGATGGGGGACCCTCCACTTCATGTGCCTGTGGTCTATGCGAGATCATTCCAGGGACACAGAAACCCCAGATACAAAGAGAGCTCGGATTGCTAATAAACCCGATGCCCCAAGTCAGGATTTCCCAACGGGTCCCATTTCCAGAGCTGCATGGGCTATTCTCCCGCCCAGAGCACACTGCAATATCAGTGAGAAGTTCCCAAATCACCTAAGGCTTATTTGTTCCTGGTAATTTAATGAGCAAATCCATGTAGAAAGCTTTTATTCTCTGGCTCGACTGTGAATGCCGGAATTCAGAACTGTGTTGCTTTGCAGTAAAAGGTCAGATGAGGCAATTCGATTATTTCTGTTTCCTGACTGGATGAGGGATTCGGCATCTCTGCCCTGTAAAAACCACTCCAAGTTCCAATTCTGCTCCCCTCTCTAGTCTCCGAATTCCATATGTCAGCCTCATTCCTTTCCATCTCCTGGGGTGGATTCCCACCATTCTCCCACCCTCAGACTGGACCCTGGGCTACAGCAGTGTGGGTCAACTGGTCTTGCCCAGCAGGTCATACTTGTTCTGCAACTTTGCTTCTTCCCTTTGGGAGTCTGTGACGTGTAGTGACCGGCCAGTCTTCTTGAACCAAATTGTTGTTCAATCTCAACCGTAGAAAAAAATATCTTACATGGGAGAATAAAAGTGTTTTAAAACAACAGTCTGTACGTGACTCTTATCTCAAGCACCCTCACTCCTTTGGGACTCAGGAGAAAGAGCATCTTGTGAGTTCCTCACACTTTGTGTGTATGTGTGTCAGTTTAAAGAATTTCTCAGCACCAGCTGCCCAACCATTGAACTGACTCCTAGCACTGGCGAAACAAGCTGTGTAACTTGGCTGGAACCTGCAAATAGGATGGTCTCAGCGTGAAGCTCAGGTACTCTCTCTTAATCTCCCTGCAGTGAGAGATGGCTTTTCCTGAGTTATTGTTTCCCTTCCTGCTTGTTTTCCAGCAGCCTGAATTAATCTAGGACTATATAATACAGTTCACAGACAGTTAGAAAGAGAGAGAGAGAGCAATAGACGTCTTTCATCTGTGAAATGAAGTTTGATTTCCATGAATACTCATGCATTTCACTTTGAAACCTGCTTCCCGCAAACCCTCATCAATGTACTGGAGCAGTAGTTGTACCTGGTGGTTGTACAATGGACTAGACCAGACCCTGGGGGTTTCCAGACTATTTGTTAGATTTCCAAAGCTATTCACACCTGCATTTGAAATTTTGTAGGGGTCCAGATATGAAAAAGGGTTGCAAACTAGTGTACTAGAAAGTGAGAGCGCAGGGAATAAATATTGTATATGCAGATCTCAAAGCCTGCACCACTCCAAATGAAGGCTGCAGATTGACATCAGTGGAGAACCAGGCAGCTATGAACCCAGGGATAGAGAAGGTAGCAGCAGCAAAGGATTCACCAGTTTTTGTTTGATGACAGGCAACTGAATGAGGGCTGACAGGCTAGAATCTTTTCAAGTTCTCAAGAAATCAAGATGAACCACTTTACATTTTAGGTCCCCCTCAAACCTGAGAAATCATCCCTGAAAGAAGATTCAAGGGGAAAGAATGGGTTCACACGTGTGTGTTAAACTATGGTTCCAAAAATGTTATGCCAAAACTTTTCATCGTGATATAATTACTACAGAACAAAATTTTCATTACATGCATGTCTATGGAAAGCCAGCAGCAGAGGTGTTGCAGCCGTAGCAACTTTACTACTTAACGGCTTTTGCTTTAGAAAATATTTCAGAGGTATTGCAAACTCTGTTTTCAATGGGTTCGTGCTCTTAATTCTTTGTTCAGTGAGCAGTTGTATGATTATGTCTCCTGGTAAGAGACCAGAAGCTGCTTGTAACACTGACATTCAGATTTATGCACACGGCAATTCTGATACAATTGGGCGAGATATTCCAAAAAGTCATGAAACAAGAGAACCGCTGTTCTGTGTTTTAGCAAGGAGTAGAGATGAGGTGCAGTCAAGGAGATCATAGAGTGGGTATATGTACTTTACACCCATCACCGGTTACATGAGGATGTCTGAAGTAACTTGCACTCTCAACTGGCTATTAGTGCAAAACCAGTTGTAGCAGAGTCTTGTTGTGCCTGCCCTGCTTCTGCTTCTGCTGTGTTCACAAAGTCAGAGGGAGACCCTCATTTCAGGAACCACTGGTGCAGTTTTATTTACAGGTTGTGCACCCAACAGCTTTTCATCGTACCAAGCTTCCCTTCTAGCGTCTGCACCAAGGATGAAGGAGCTATCGCTCTACTTCCACCTCCTGCCTCCATCCCCTGGCTTCCCTCCTCTGATAACTTAATGCAGTCTAACTGGGCAGGCAGCTGTCTCTGGTTCTCTAATTAGGCACAGATTTCTCTCCAGCCAGCTCCAATAGTCTCCCTAAACTGGAGCTGGCATGACAGAGGGCAGACTAAGCACTTCTTGCTCAGCACCCTGTCACACTGGTGTTTGCACTATTCATTATTTGGGCTCCAATCCCTCCCCCACCAGCTGAAGTAACTCATTGTGTTAGCTTGGAGCTTTCCAAACATCTACAGACCCCTTGCATGAGGAGAGGATGTGGGTCCTGTGAGGATCAAGAGAAGCTTTTAGGATGGTTGACATGTCTGGATCCAGTCAACACTGGCCAGGGCAAATCATTCAGCTTGTATTGGAGGGATTCTTTGGGGCACAATATATCACTGAGAGTATTTGTAAGTGAAAGTTAATAGATCATTCTACCTCTGCATCTGACGAAGTGAGCTGAGTCTCACGAAAGCGTATGGCTACAAAAATTAAATTTGTTAGTTGTAAAGTACCACAGAACTCTCGTTATTTTTAATAGAGCTCGATTCTCATCGAATTTACACATGTTAATCTGGAGTAAGGCGATTGCAGTCCAAGTTTCTGCATTCAGAAGCTGGCCTTTAGAATTTTTCCTGTGTACTGCAAAGAGGAAGTACAAAGAGGTGTAATTTGGGCTCTAAGGAATAGAGAAAATAAAAAAATATATAATGAAGCAATGAAACACATTTATAAATAGCATCAGTGCAGATCAGATAAATGCAATGACCATATTCACCATGTGCTTGCAAGATCACAATAAATCATGCAGCGCTCAAGCAGTCTGTGGAACATATGGCCACAAGATATCAATGGGACCAAGAGTTTTGTAGGATTCAAAGAGAGACTGGAGGTTGATCTGGGGAACCAGAAAATCCAATTACATTAGTGTTGGGTTTTTCAAATAGCTTGAGAGGGTCACAAACCTTCCTTATTTACACCATAAAATATGTCTGTGTCAGGAGGAATTTCCCCTTGGGAGCAGGTTATCTCACAGCTGTCCATTGTACGACTTCTTCTACCTTCCTCTGAAACTTCTCTTCATAGCCACAGGAAAATGGGCTAAATGTATTACATGTCTGATCCAGTCTGGCATTCCCTATCCGTGGTGTACGTGAGAATATGGGAACAACCACATAGGGTCAGAGCAATGACCCATGAAGCTCAATAACCTGTCAAACGACAGGGACAATGCCAGATACTATAGAGGAAATGAGCAGAACAGGTAATCATCATGTGTAAATCCAAGAGTATTTTTTTTCTTGATCTTCCTTGACCTTTTGGAAGACTCTAGACATGCACTGAGAGCAGAATGATGTCTCCTTCAATATTACCTAGTCTCCTGTTACTTTTCCTTTTAGGAAGTAAAGTTCAAAACTCCTTGGACCCACGCAGTATACCATGCCAGCTGTCAATGACACCAAATTCCAACTTGCAGTGTTCTTTCTCACTGGAATACCTGGTCGGGAAGACGTCCATGTCTGGATTTCCATCCCCTTCTGCTTAATATATGTTATTTCCATATTAGGAAATTCATTCATTCTGTTCATTATAAAAACAGATCCATCCCTCCATGAGCCCATGTACATTTTCCTTTCCATGTTGGCCATCACAGACCTTGGCTTATTATTATCCTCCATGCCAACGACACTGGGCATATACTGGTTTCACTCTAGGGAGATCAGCCACGATGCCTGTTTTGCCCAGCTGTTCTTCATCCAATCGCTTATGTTAACTGAATCCTCTGTGCTCTTGTGCATGGCCTTTGACCGCTTTGTGGCAATCTGTAACCCGCTGAGATATGCTTCCATCTTAACCCCTCAGAGAATAGCTAAGATGGGACTGGTGTGTCTGCTAAGAGGGGTAACCCTAATATTCCCACTCCCCATTCTCCTGAAACAGCATCGATACTGTAAGGACAGCATCCTCTCCCAGTCCTACTGCCGGCATGCGGACGTCATGACAATGGCTTGTTCAGATATCAGCATCAACATCATTTATGGCTTCTTTTTAACAATCTCTACACGGGTGTTGGACTTGCTGCTCATCCTCCTATCCTATGTGATGATCCTCAAAACAGTGCTGAGCATCACGTCCCACGTGGAGCGCCTCAAGGCCCTGAATACCTGTGTCTCCCACGTCTGCGTCGTTCTTCTCTTCCACATAACAGACATTGCCTTAGCTGTGATATATAGATTCGGAAAGAACTCTCCTCCGATATATCTGACTGTCCTGGGCATCCTCTATATGTTAGTCCCGCCCCTGATGAACCCAATCGTGTACAGCGTGAAAACACAAGCAATTCGTGTGAGGATAATCAGGGTATTCGTTAAGTGAAAGGTCAGTTCATCACCCATCTCCAGAGAATCAAACCACTGTAACTGGCTTCTTGCTATCCTCAGTCTCCACTATGCAGGAGGAAGCTTTGGGACAGCGAGAATCCAGCCTGACCAGCTGGGAGACTGGTCCTGCACTGCTCTGCGGGTCAAGGTCCAAGGTCACACAGGGAGTCTGTGCAAGAGCTTCGAATTAAATGTTAGTTGCCCTAATCCTGGTGCCCTGCCTTACCCACTAAACACTCCCTCCTTTTCCCAGCCACAGGATGAGAGCAGAAGCTTATGACCTGGAAGTAAAAGAGATCAAAAGTCTTCTACCTTTTGTGCTCCTCTTGCACACAGCTTTGTGTGTTCCTGTCCCAAGTAAAAATGTCTGTTCCATTTCTTCAAACCTCCTAATCTCCTAAACAACAGCAGCTGGTGGTCAGGATCTCCACACTTTCCTTATGCATAGATTAAATAAAATACGTCAAGATCAAGCTCACTCGATTATCATGGGTTCTGGGTTTAGAGCAGAATTTATTATTATTTTTCAGTCTTTGCCAGGGCCGGGTGTGTGCCGGGGATGTGAAGGGCACAAAGCAGGGCTTGATCCCTGGGCACTTACGGGCAAAATAGGCACTTGGATCTGGTATCCGGTGCATTAAAGAGCAGCAAAGCCGTGCACAAGCATGACGGGCCTGGAGTGGGATGGGACCCAGAAGTGGCTATACAGGGATCCTTCACCCACGTCTTAATAATAAACCATAGCTCTAATAGACCAATTGTCATCAGGAGAATGATAAATTAAACAGTAATGTGTGAGCACAGGACCAGATGGGATTCACCCAAGAGTTCTGACGGTACGCAAACATGACATTGTAGAACTATTAACTGTAATATAACAGAAAACATCTTAATGTGTCTGTTTAAGCCCATGGTTTGACCACATCTTGAATACTGTGTGCAGTTCTGGTCACCCATCTCAAAAAAGATATATATGATTTGGAAATACTACAGTGAAGGGTGACAAAATTGATTAGGGGGAATGGAACAGCTTTAGTATAAGGAGAGATTAATAAGATTGGGCTTATTAATAGGTTGTGCTAGAGATCTATAAAATCATGACTGGTGTGGAGAAAGTGAATAAGAAAGTGTTATTTACCTCTTCTCATAAAACAAGAGCCGGGGGCAGCCAATGAAATAAAGAGGCAGCAGGTTTAAATTTATAAAAAAAAGGAAAATATTTGTCACACGCCGGGCAGGCAGCCTGTGGATCTCGTTGCCAGGGAATATTGAGAAGGTCAAAAGTATAACTGGGCCCAGAAAAGAATTACACAGGCCCATGGAGGACAGGTCCATTGATGGCTATTGGCAAAGCTGGTCAGGGAGGCAGCCAGACGCTCCGGGTGTCTCTAAACCTCTGACTGCCAGAAGCAGGGTCTCGGTGACAGGGGATGGATCACTCGCTAAATTGCCCTGTTCTGTTCACTCCCTCTGAAGCATCTGGCACCAGCCTCTGTCAGCAGACAGGACACTGGGCTCCATGGACCATTGGTCTCACTCAATATGGCTGTTCTTGTGTTCTTAGATTGTTCCATGGATGGATGGGTTGCCACAGACAGGCCACTTGCAGGGGATCTCTCTGCCATAGAGCCAGCATAGCCCCACCAGCAGAGATCACAGGGCTGCTCAGTATGGGAGGCCCATGGGGGGCTGGCGCTGAGATCTAGGGGTACAGTAACAAGAGTGACAGAGGTTTATGGTTTGAGCTAGATCTTGGCTGGAAAATAGAGGATATTCCCCCCATGAAAAATATTGACCCATAGTCAAATGTTTCTTTTTCATCCATTTGGGGGTGAGGGGGTCATATAAAACTGATAATCTTTCATTGAAATTATACTTAGTTGCCATGGTGCTGCTGACAAAAGGAAGAAAGGAGAAGAGAAGAATACGGACCCTGAACTTCAGAAAACCAGACTTTGACTCCCTCAGGGAGCTGATGGGCAGCATCCCGTGGAAGGCCAATCTGAGGGGGGAAAGGAGACCAAGGGAGATAACTGTATTTTAAATAAACCTTTATGAGGGCGCAGGAAAAAACCATAAGCATGTGCAGAAAAAATAGCAAATAGGGCATACAAACAACTTAGCTTACCGAATAACTCTTATATGCGCTTAGGCACAAAAAGGAAGCTTACAGGTAGTGGAAGCTTGGACAGATGACTAGAGAGCAGTATAAAAATCCTGCTGGATTATGCAGGGGGAAATCAGGAAGGCCTAATTACAATTTGAGTTGCCTCTAGGAAGGAATATGAAGGGTAACAAAAAGGGTTCCTACAGCTATGTTAGTAACAAGAATGGGGGAGTTACTGAATGGGGGAGGCAACCTAGAGAGATGATGTGGAAAATGCTGAAGTACTCTATGCTTTTTTTTGACTCTGTCCATGTGGCCAGATGCAATGAATCCAATGCATCCAACAGTGCTGAGGGAGGTGGCTGATGTGATTGCAGAGCCACTGGCCATTATCTTTGAAAACTTGTGGCAATTGGGGAAGGTCCCAGATAATTGGACAAGGCAAATCTAGTGCCCATCTTCAAAAAAGGGAAGAAAGAGGATCTGAGGAACTACAGAACAGTCAGCTTAGCCTCAATCCCTGGAAAAATCATAGAGCAGATCCTCAAGGAAACCATTTTAAGGCACTTGGAAGGAAGGAATGTGATCAGGAACAGTCAGCATGTGTAAAAGGGAGATGACACCAATTATGTAAGCGGGGGAATGGGCCCGCTATTGTGGGGAACTTTCCTGGCTCACACACTACCCTGGTGGAGTTAGCTAGCAAAAGGATTTGAGTCCTTGCTCCCACTCTGTTTACCCAGAGGCCGGCCTGATCTCGAGGGCTCCTCTTCCACTCCCCTGTGTGGTGGGGTCCCCATAACACCAACAAGGCTGGGCTCAGGATTCCTGGGGCTCAACCTCCAAATCTTGCCATGGTCCCTTAGGGCAGGAGCTAGGGTTTCCCCACTGCGGGCACTAGCTTTGCCCCGGGTGTTTTCCCTGACCCACTGATCAGTGCAGGCAGTGCACAGCAATGCAATTTATTACACAAACAGCAACCAAACATCAAATACAAAAATAAAAAAAGAGGAGAAGTGTGTTTCCTTTTAACTTAACACTGCCCTTGCCGGAGGGAACCACAAACAGCATCTCTTGGATGTAAGGGAGGTTCACAGTCTGCGTCACAGGTCACTGGCCCATTGCCAAGGCCCTGGCTGCGCTGCAGGGACGCAGACAGTCGGACACAATGCTTTTAGCTTATCAAGCATTAACAAATGTCTGTGGTCGTCTCAGGATGCTCCAGAGCTCCAGCCCCAGCCCCTGCTCACCCCAAGGCACTTCCTCCTCTGGCCTAAGGTCGGGCAGAGGTCAGCGTCTGGGTTCTGCTCCTGAGAGGTTTTAACTCTTGCTTTTCAAGCTGCAGAAGCTTAGCATTGCTTTTAGGGCCTTGGATTCGACTCCCACTTGTCCTGTTTTTTATTGCGCCACCGGTGTCTATGGTTTCGAACCAGTACATGGTCACCAGGCCAGATGAGAACCCCACTGGACGTATGCGATCATATGTCCTTTTCCTACTTTGGGCTGTGTCTTTAGCTGTACCGAGAGCAACTTCACAGGCAGTCTTCAGTCTGTCATGGTGACCTTTGACCCAGTCATCCAAATTAGTCACCTCATGCTCCTCAGGGACCTCTCTGCCCAGAATATCTAACGGCAACTTCAGATCTCTCCCGAACATGAGATAAAAAGCAGAACACACCAGCTCGGGAGGATGTCCCTGTCAGGCTCACTTCTTTTCAGGCGGGAGTGTTTTTAGCATGTCATGTATCATACGGTTAAACCTTTCACACTGAGCGTTTCCTTGTGGGTGATAGGCTGTTGTTCGGCTTTTGGCTATACTGTAGAGTTTGCATAATTCTGATGTCACCTCGAATTCAAAATTCCTTCCCTGGCCCGAATGTAACCGTGCTGGAAACCATAGTACAGAAACCAGTGTTTTATGAGGGCTTCAGCCGCTTTCCACGCTGTCTGGTTTTTAGCTGGAAAGGAGACAGTGAATCAGGTAAACACGTCCGTGAGAACCAATACATTCTCATACCCCTCTGAAGATCTCTCTGTTCATGTGTAGTCCATGGCTATGACCTCCATTGGGGCAGTCACATTAGTACAAGTCAACGGGCCTCAGGTGGGATGAAACACATCCATGGCTAGGGCACACCGTTTGCACTGACGGATCCACGATTGCACGCTGCTACTCATCGTGGGCCAGTAGTAATTCCTCCTCATCACCTCAAGAGTGCTCCTGTCTCCAGAATGCCCCCCATGATAATGCCTGGCTTCGTAAACTTGCTGGCATAGTGACACAGGCACCACTAACTGCCACACTTCTTCACCATCTTGGGGATGGTAGGTCAGCCGGACCAGCACTCCACGGTGTAATCTAAGTCATTCCCACTGTCTGGCCAGCTTCTTAGACTGGGGGTATCTGACCCTAAATGCTTGGTCTGGTTTTGTTCGGTTCGTGACTGCTGCTAAAACAGGTCCAACGTCACCTTTTCATTGCAGAGTTTGAATCTCCTCCTATGAATACCCTGAGAATATCATGCTATCCCCTTTTACCATGTTTAGTACTGCATCCTGTACCAGCACTTCATCCACAGACAGGTCTGCACAACGTCTGTAGCAATGACAAGGAAATCTTTCTCCAGAGCTTTGCCTTCTTTTGGTTCCTTCTCTAGGGATAATCTAGACAAAGTGTCTGCACTGACATTCTGCTTTTCAGGTTTATACCGTACTTCTAAAATGAATTCAGCAACTTGGGCTACCCACTGGTGTTCAACTGCACCTAAGTTAGTCGTTGCAATGTATCAGAGTGGATTGTGGTCTGAGATCACCGTGAACTTAGATTACACTAAATAATCCTTAAATATTTCGGTGACAACCCATTACAAGGCCAGCAATTCTAATTTAAATGCACTGTAGTTTTTGTCGTTTCTTTCTGACCTTCTCAGCCCTTGGGTTGTATATGCGATCACACGTTCAGCCCCCACTTGCCTCTGGCTGAGCACTGCTCCCAGGTCTTGCACCCTTCCAACAGCTGTCACTATAAATGGCAGGCTAAAGTTGTGGTATGCGAGTACAGGTGGTGACATTAGCCAGTGTCTTAACTCATCAAAAGGTGCCTGACAGGCATCATCCCATACAAAGCATTGGTCTTTTCCTTTCCTCTCAGCTGGTTGGCCCACTAGCCCATATAGGGGGGCAGCAATGTGTGCAAACTTTGGAACGAATTGTCTGTAATAGCTCATGAAGCTGAGAGCCTGCCGCACTTGCTTGGTGTTCTTGGGGACTGGCCAATATTCCAGCACCTTGGTCTTCTCCTCATCTACCTGAATTCCATCCTTCGAAATCACATGGCCCAAGAATTTGACTTTTTCATGTAGCAGGCAAGACTCGCTTGGCTTCAGCTTCAACCCATGTTCCTTCAAGCATCTAGTGATCTTCCACACGGGGTAGCAGATAGGCATCCTTGCACATCACCTTATTCAGTTTTCTGTAGTCACAGCAGAATCACACCGTACCATCCTTTTTTATTATGATCACTGCAAGTGAGGGTCAGGAGCTGTGACTTTCTTTAAGGACACCATGGGCCACTAGGTCTTGAATATGTCTTTTTAACTTCCTGGAACACTTGTGGGGATATCCTCCGGTGTCTCTGCTTTATCGGGACAGCATTTCCAGTGGGTATTTGATGTGTCACCCTGGTAGTGTAGCCAAAGTCTTGCTCATTTCTGGAAAAGACATCTTGATGTTTCTCCAGTAGTGCCCGCAAATGACTAGCTTGTGTAGGGGTAAAGCTCTGGAGGTCCACTTGAACTGGAATGGGTACCTCCCCATCGGGTGCCACTTGTGGTGATATGCACAGTGCTCTCTTTTCTACTTTTGTCACCTGATGCTCATCCCTGTCTTCTTCCAAAGCCACCCTCACTGGGGGGACCACTCCTTCAGGTCAGTGTACCTCTGCCACTCTGGTCCGGGGACACAATTTTATGGTCTTCTCACTTGAGTTTAACAGCCTGACTGGCACTTTCCTTGCACTTTTCCTTGCACTTTTCCTTGCATTAGCAAGTAGATTTATAAACAAGAGCCCATTAGGGAGACTGGCCCCAAGTGTTGGCTCAACAATCACTTTAGTTGGGTTCCAATAGGTACCTTGTCTCCAAACACTTCTAGGAAGAGTTCAAACACTATTTCCACTTCTTCTTTGTCTGCCTGTGCCATGAACTTTACTGTGGCCTTGGCCTGGCCCTAAAAGTGTTCCTCAATGAAGTCCACACTATCTCCTTCAGGTACTCATAGTACAGAATAGCTGCCTTCGCAGACTTGATCCGTTCCTTTATTGTAATGTTTTTTGGTCTAGTCAAGAGCCACTGAATTCTGCAACCTTCTGCTCCCGTGAGACATAAATGGTAGGAGGTTTCTTAGCTTCTGCTCTCTGTTGGTCTATTACTGCCTTAGACAACGATAAGGCTTCTCTCTGTTCATCTCTGGCTCATTGTAATGCCTCGGCTTGGTCTCAAAATCTCCTCACACGGAGCTCACAAATCAGCTCACACGGAGGAGAACCCCCTGCCCTCCTGGCTTCCTAGTTGGCCTGCCCACCCTGTCAATCAGGCAGACCTGAGTTGACCTCTCTGCACTGACCCTAGGGGCTGTGTCTGTTTCAGGGCCCTGCTTCCTGAAGAGACGCCAGCAAAACAGACCCGCTAAGTTTCAGTGAGGTGCTAATAGACTCTTACTGAAGGGCAAGTCACACGTGTCCAACCTGATTGCCTTCTATGATGAGATGACTACTTCTGCAGATGTGAGGCAAGCAATGGATGTGATATACCTTGATGTTAGAAAAGCATTGATATAGTCTCCCACAGTATTCTTGACAGCAAGTTAAAAAGTATGGGTTGGAAGAAAGGACTGTTAAATTGAGAGAAAGCTGACTAGATCACCAGGCTCAAAGGGTAGTGATCAACAGTTCAGTGTCTTTTTAACAGCCGGTAAAAAGTGGAGTTTCCGGGGGCCAGTCCTGGGGCCAGTTTTCTTCAACATTCATAATGATCTGGAGGATGGAGTGGATCGCACCCTCTGCAAGTTGGCTGATGACACCAAGCTGGGGGGGAGTGGTAGATGTGCACATGATTTATGAGGAGAAGCTGAGGGATCTGGGCTTCTTTAGACTGCAGAAGAGAAGTGTGAAAGGGAATCTGATAGTGGCCTTCAACTACCTGAAGTGGGCTTCCTGGGAGGATGGAGCCAGGCTGTTGTAAGTGGTGGCAGATGGCAGAAGAAGGAGCAATGGTCTCAAGTTGCAGTGGGGGAGGTCTAGGTTGGATATTAGGAAAAACGTTTTCCCTAGAAGACTGGTAAAGCACTCGAATGGGTTACGTAGGGAGGTGGTGGAATCTCCATCCTTAGAGTTTTTTAAGGCCTGGCTTGACAAAAGCCTGGCTGGGATGAGTTAGTTGGGGCTGGTCCTGGACTGAACAGGGGTTTAGAACAGAAGACCTCCTGCGGTCCCTTCCAAATCTGATCGTCTAAGATTCTTTGATTTGATGCCCAGCTGCAGCTGCCTGTATCCCCAAGAGAAACTGGAGCCATTTTGTCTACCTTTTCTTCGTAACGGCAATGAAGGTGGCACTGCCTGAGTCTCTGGCTGCACTCTTGGTATGGAAAAGTCTAAACCTCCCCCAGAGTTTGTGACTGGGTTTTTGTTGCTCAACAGTTACTCTAATCAACCTTCCCTTCTCAGACCTGCCCTGTCCATCCTCTTTAACGGCCCCTTCAGCAGAGCCCGTGGGCAGTGGCTGTTGTGACAGGCCCCAGTAGCACATCACCGATGAACCTGTGCTCCCAGGGAGCAGGAGAAGATCCTAGAGCAGTTGTGGAGGCACAGAGATTGTGCATGGGAGGGCCTGGCTATCAGGGAATCACTGAGATCTGTTCATAGCTTTGGGGATCCATGGATTGTGGGTCGCCCTGTTTATATCCCAGGGAGAAGGGAAGGGACCTGTCTTACTAGAACAATCTGAGGGAAATTTCCAGGTAGAAGCTGTGTGGAATCTTTTTCCCGCAGCTTGCACCCTGGGTTAGTAATCCAGGAAAGGGAGCTGCTGGGAAGAAATCTGACCCTACATAACTATTATTAATCAAATTTACTGCATTGTACCATCATCATCTGTACCATTTGGCCACCCTCAAGGGAGCCCTGTGACTCCTCTGAGCCGTATGCACAGCGCTGACAGCCTGGATTGCAGGAACAGAGCCTGTGGCAGGATTTGCGTTCCTGTCTAGTTTGGTGGCACCACCGAGCATCCACTGTGATTGGACTATGTGCAGTTTGTCATTGGCCATGACAGGGTTAAAGCTAGCACAAACTGAACCAATCAGCTGAGGGTCCCAGGTGGCCAAGTGGCCCCCAAGGAAATGGGCAAACATGTTTCATAAGGACAGTTGCAGCCTGTCTGAGCAGACACTACCTGCTGCCTGTGCAAGCTCTCCGCTGACTCCTTCTCCGTTAGGGTGCGGATCTCTGTTGGCAGCTGCTCTCCTTCTCGCAGGCATTGGGTACGTTGGCAGGTTTCTCTGTCTTTAAATCTTTCAAACTCCAAGGGGAGGGTAAAGGCTGCCAGCTGTGGAGATGGGCAGATGTTCTGTGCAGCGGCAGCTGGCTCTGCTGGGCTGTCACCCATTGACAGGGGCTGGAGAGCAGGCAGCACTAGGTAGCTGGGGAACCCTCCACTCCATGTGCCCTTGGTCTATGGGGAATCATTCCAGGGATATAGAAACCCCAGATTCAAAGGAAGCTCGGAGTGTGAAAATCTCGATGCCCCGAGTCAGGATTTCTCAACGGGTCCCATTTCCAGAGTTTATTTGCTGCTGGTAATTTAATGAGCATGTACAAATCCATGTACAAAACTTGTATTCTCTGACTGGACTGTGAACGCAGGAATGCAGAGCTGTGTTGCTTTGCGGTAAAAGGTCATATAAGGCAATTGGAATATTTCTGTTTCCTGACTGGATGAGGGCTCCAGCATCTCTGCCCTTTAAAAACCACTCACAGTTACATCTCTGCTCCCTCTCTAGTCTCCGAGTGCCCTCAGACTGGGCCTTGGGCAAAAACACACTGCTTCCATCTCTCTGGTTTTTCCGTTTGGGAGGCTGTGACCTGTGGTGGGGTGTGACCAGCCAGCCTTCCTAAAACAAACTATTGTTTAATTTGAAGTGTAGGAATAAAGCTTCACATGAGAGAATGAAAGACTTTTAAAATGACAGTCTGCATCTAGATTCATAGAATCATAGGGCTGGAAAGGGCCTCGAGAGGTCGTCTAGTCCAGTCCCCTGCAGGACTAAGTCATATCTAAACCATCCCTGACAGGTGTTTGTTTAACTTGCTCTAAAAATCTTCAATGATGGAGATTTCACAACCTCCCTAGGCAATTTTTTCCAGTGATTAACCACCCTGATAGTTAGGAAGTTTTTCCTAATGTCCAACCTAAACCTCCCTTGTTACAGTTTAAGCCCGTTGCTTCTTGTCCTGTCCTCAGAGGTTAAGAAGAAAAAAATTTTCTTCCTCCTCCTTGTAAGAAACTTTTACGTACTTGAAAGCTGTTACCATGTCCCCTCTCAGTCTTCTCTTCTCCAGGCTAAATAAACCCACTTCTTTCAGTCTTGCCTCATAGGTCATGTTTTCTAGACCTTTAATCATTTTTGTTGCTCTTCTCTGGACTTTCTCTAATTTTAGCTTCTGATCCTGCCTTATTTTCACTGCCATTCACTAAGTTAGACATCCAATTGCCATCCACCTTCTTGGTGAAAACCAAAACAAAGAAGTCATTTGGCACGTCTGCCATATCTGCCTTTTCTGTTATTGTTTTTCCCCCTTCGTTGAGTAACGAGCCTACCCTGTCCTTGGTCTTCCTTTTGCTTCTAATTTATTTGTAGAATGTTTTCGTGTTACCCTTTTTGTCTCTAGCTTGTTTAATTACATTTTGTGCCCTGGCCTTTCTAATTTTCTCCTGCATACCTGTGTTATTTGTTTATATTCATCCTTTGTAATTTGACCTAGTTTCCCCTTTTTGTAGACTTTTTTGACTTTTAGATCACTTAAGATCTGCTGGTTAAGCCAGGGTGGTCTCTTGCCATACTTCCTATCTTTCTTACGCAGTGGGATAATTTGTTTTTGTGCCCTTAATAATGTCTCTTTGACAATCTGCCAGCTGTCTTCAGTTGTTTTTTCTCTGAGACTTGCTTAACAATGGGATCTTACGTACCAACTGCCTGAGATTGCTATAGTCTGCCTTCTTGAAATCCATTGTCTTTATTTTGCTGTTTTCCCTCCTACCGTTCCTTAGAATCATGAACTCTATCATTTCCTGATCGCTTTCGCCCAAGCTGCCTTCCACTTTCAAATTCTCAACCAGTTCCTCCCTGTTTGTTGAAATCAAATCCAGGACAGCCTCTCCCCTAGTAGTTTTCTCTACCTTCTGAAACAAAATAATGTCTCCAATGAATTCCAAGAACTTGTTGGATAGTCTGTGTCCTGCTGTGTTATTTTCTGAGTAGTTATTATCTGAGTAGTTGAAGTCCCCCATCACCACCAAGTCCTGTGCTTTGGATGATTTTGTTAGTTGTTTAAAAAAAGCATCATCCACCTTTTCTTACTAGTATGGTGGTCTGCAGTAGACCGATACCATGACATCACCCTTTTTTTTTACCTCTTTTATCCTTACTCAGAGACTTTCAACAAGCCTGTCTCCCATTTCCATCTTACCCTTGGTCCAAGTGTATACATTTTTAATATATAAGGCAACATCCCCTCTCTTTTTTCCCTGCCTGTCCCTCCTGAGCAAGCTGCACCCTTCTACACCAATATAACAGTCATGTTTATTATCCAACGAAATGTCTGTCATGCCAACTATGTCATAGTTATGTTTTTTTACTAGCATCTCAAGTTCTTCCTGTCTTTGTGTGTCCGTGTCTGAGGAGCTTCTCAGCACCAGCTGCCCCACCTCTGGACAGACTCCCAGCACTAGCAGAACAAGCTGTGTAACTTGGCTGGAGCCTGGAAATGGGATCTTCACAGCCTAAATTCAGAGGTTGTCTCTTAACATTCTGAAGTGTTTAGTGAGAGGTGGCTTTTCTTTAGCTATTGTTTCCCTTCCTGCATGTTTTCCAGGAGCCTGCTCCTGAACTAAGACTAGCCATACTGGTCATATCCCGATATCTAACCCATTGTAGCAGTGTAACAGGTGCTGGATTTACTCTGTCCGAGACCAGTGGTTTTCATCCTGCGGTTCTTGGACCAATTGGGATCTGCAGACTGTGTGTTTTATTCACACCATCACTGGGTCATTCACAGCATGAAGCTCAGGAGTTGTCTCTTAACCTCCCTGAAGTGTTTAGTGAGAGATAGCTTTGCCTGAGCTCTCATTTCCATTTTGCTTGTTTTCCAGCAGCCTGCTATTAAACTAAGACTAGCCATATTGGAAATATCCCGATATTTAACCCAACACAGCCATATTAACAGCCCAAGAATTGGGTTTAACATAAACATTCGTAATTATGGCAGCTCAACTCCATGTCTGTCACAATACCGTTCCAGAGAGGCATGTATTTTATGAATACAGTACAGAGACAGCCAGAGAGAGTGAGCAATAGACGACTTTCCTGTGTGAAATGAAGTTTGATTTCCATAAATACTCAGGCATTCCACTTTGAAATCCACTTCCCGCAAACCCCTATTGTAGCTGAATAACAGGTGCTGGGGTTACTCTGTACTAGACCAGTGGTTTTCAACCTGTGGTCCACGGACACCTAGGGGTTTGCAGACTATGTGTTAGTTTTCCAAGGGTATTCACACCTTCATTTGAAATTTTGCAGGGACTGGAAATGATTTCCCCGTTTTTTCTTTGCTGACAAGTGAATGAATGAGGGCTGAGAGGCTGCAATCTTTTCAAGTTCTCAAGAAATCCAGATGATCCATATTATGTTTTAGGTCCTCCTCTAGCCTGAGATATCAACACTGAAAGAAGGTCTGAGGGAAAAGAATGGGTTTACATGTGTGTGATAAAGTATAGTGCTATACATGTTATGCCAAAACTTTTCATCGTAATACAATTATTAAAAACCAAACTCTCATTACATGGATGTCTATTGAAAGCCAGCAGCAGAGTTGTTGGAATCTGTACAGGAAGGAACAGGTGTAACTTTACTACATAGTGGCCTTTGCTTTAAAAAGTATTTCAGAGGTATTCCAAACATTCTTTGCAATGGATTTGTGCTATTAGCTCTTTGTTCAGTGAGCAGTTTGATGATACTATCTCCTTGTAACTGACCAGAAGCTGTTTCTAGCACTTGCATGCAGAGTCATGCACACAATAACTCTGCAATACTTGCGTGAGACTTTCCTGAAAGACATGAGCCAACAGACCATTGGTCTGTGTTTCAGGAAAGAGTAGAGAAGAGGTGCAGGAAAAGGGATTATAATAGCTCATCACCTGTTACACGAGTATGGCTGAAGGAACTCGCACACTGCTGTATACCAGAAGCTTTTTTACATTAAGGGTCATGAACACAATAAGTGCAATATTTGCATGAGACTTTCCACAAAAAAAAAAAAAAAAAAAGACATCAGAACCCCTGGTCTGTGTTTCAGCAAAGAGCAAAGGTAAGATTTAGGAAAGGAGATTATATAATGGTTGTATGTAATTTACTGACATCATCTCTTACACAAGTATGGGTGAAGAAACGAACCCTTCTCCTGCCGAAATAAAGTAACTGACTATATTAGTTTGAAACATGTGAAATATCTACAGAAACCTTGTCTGGGGAGATGATGGGAGTCCTGTGAGGAAAAAGAGAAGGATGATGAACCTATCTGGATTCAATCTACACTTGCTAGCTTTTCTTGGAAGGATTCTTGGGGGTCAGAGGGTATCATCAGGAGCATTTGTTAAGTGAAAGTTAGTAGAGCCTGATTCTGATCAAATTTACACATGTAAATTTGGAGTGTCGCTGTTGAAGTCAATCTTCCTGCACTCAGAACCTGGCCAATTACAGTAGTGAGGAATTTTTTTAAAGTCTTGTAAGAACTATCAACTTTCCTGACTTACACCATAAACATTCTCTAAATAGTTCATGTCAGGAGGAAACTTTCTCTGGAGGCACGTTTTCTCACAGCTCTCTATTGCAAGGCTTCGTCTACCTTCCTCTGAAGCATCTGGTACTGGCGAGTGGATACTGGGCAAGGTCGACTATGGGTCTTATCCAGTCCAGCTATGCCTATTTTCCTTTCAGTGGTGTAAATCCAAGACTATATATTTGTTAATCTTCCTTGACCTCCTGGAACTCTGTAGATATGCACTGAGAGCAGAATGATGTCTCTTTCAATATCATCGAGTCTCCTCTTATTTTTCCTTTCAGGAAATAACTTTAAAAACACCTCAGACCTGCCCTGTGCATCATGTCAGCTGTCAATGACACCAAATTCCAACCTGCTGTTTTCCCTCTCACCGGAATACCTGGGCAGGAAGACGTCCATGTCTGGATTTCTATCCCCTTCTGCTTAATGTATGTTATTTCGATATTAGAAAATTCAGTCATTCTGTTCATTATAAAAAGAGATCCAAGTCTCCATGAGCCCATGTACATTTTTCTTTCCATGCTGGCTGTTACAGACCTTGGCTTATCCATATCCACCATGCCGACAACACTGGGTATATTCTGGTTTAACTCTAGGGAGATCAGCCATGATGCTTGTTTTGCCCAGGTGTTCTTCATCAGCTTGCTTTCATTCACTGAATCCTCCGTGCTCTTGTCGGTGGCCTTTGACCGTTTGGTTGCGATCCGTAACCCACTGAGATATGCTTCCATCTTAACCCCACACAGAATAGCCAAGATGGGACTGGTGTCTCTGTTAAGAGGGGTGGGGTTAATATTCCCACTCCCCATTCTCCTGAAACAGTACCAATACTGTCAAGCCAACATCCTCTCCCATTCCTACTGTCTGCAGCAGGAGGTCATGAAGATGGCTTGTTCGGATATCAGAGGCAACATCACCTATAGCTTCTTTTTAGCAGTCTCTTCAGTGGGATTCGACTTGCTTCTCATCCTCCTATCCTATGTGATGATCCTCAAAACAGTGCTGAGCATCGCTTCCCACACGGCGCGCCTCAAGGCCCTGAACACCTGCGTCTCCCACATCTGCGTCATGCTGCTCTTTTACATGCCGTCAATTAGCTTGTCTGTGATATACAGATACAGTAAGAACTTTTCTCCCTTGGTGCAGATTGTCATGGCCCATGTGTATTTGCTGGTTCCTCACCTGATGAACCCAATCGTGTACAGCGTGAAAACCAAACCCATTCGTGCAAGGATAATCAGGGTGTTCGTCAAGTGAAGGGTCCGTTCATCATCTGGATCCAGCGCTGGTGACAGGGGAGATGAAAAACACAGCCATTTATTCCATCCTCGAGAGTTAGAATCATAGAATCATAGAAGATTAGGGTTGGAAGGGACCACAGGAGGTCATTTAGTTTAGGCCGCTGCTCAAGGCAGGACCTACCCCAACTAAATTATCCCAGCCAGGGTTTTATCAAGCCAGGCCATAAAACCTCTAAGGACAGAGACTCCCACCACGTCCCTGATAACCTATTCCAGTGCTTCACCACCCTCCTAGGGAAAAAGTTTTTCCTAATATACAACCTAGACCCCACTGCAAATTTAGACCATTGTTCCTAGCTCTGTCTGTAGGAGAGTAAAGAGTTAAAACCTGGACAATTTAGCCATTCCCTGCTCATTCCCGGCGTGGAGGTGGAACGAGCAGGCAATAAAGGGTTCTGTCTCCCCAATCTGCCCCCAGGACAAACGTTTTGATTATTTCTAACACTGTCGTCTGGCACCATTGAGATCTGCCTAGCTCCATTCTTTTTGAACCCCCCCTTCAGGTACATCTGAGAGGATGTGAGCTACTGATCTCCCTTGCTAACTCCTAAGGGAGGACAGCGCACGAGGGTACTGGGACCGAGGCAGTGAGCAGCATTAACACAGTGACTGTCTTTGTTTAGAACCAGGGAATTGGTGGGATGTTATTGCCTAAAGACCTGTATGGGCGTCTGCTCAGACCTCAGAATTGCTGTTGATACAGTCAGTACATGGAAGGAACGTGGATGTTTTGTCCCATTGTACATGACCTGTCACTTTCCCATCTCTGGTTAAACACGCAGAAGCCATGAGAAAAGCTGCAGAATATGCCCAGTGTCGTTGGCATGGTGGATATCGATAAGGCCTGATTTTCACCAGTCATGAGCCTCCAGTGACTTCAACTGGAGTCGTCCTGTGGCTTCTAAAGATGGGTGAGCTCATCTGGACCAGAGAAGAACTGACAGGAGAGTAGCTGAAATC